>NW_028221635.1:0-65100 GCF_014529385.1 Adiantum capillus-veneris
AGTATACCAGCAAGGATCTTAACAGTGTACGATATACTACATATTTACAACACTTTTTTGTGATTAATTAATACTTCCAATTCCGATTCAAAGTCAAAAAGTGAGTCTATAAAAGCCAGATGACACTAATATATAAACCAATCCAAGGTAACAGTAAGGAGTAACTGTACACAAGTAATATACATATCCGCATGTTTGCTTATCAGGTGTGTTACAAAATGGCCTACAATCGAGAACTGGTTTTTTCCATAGCAAAAGCACAACTTTATCAATCAGGTGACTCTACACGGAGAGCAACTTTACTCCGTTATGAATATATCTATTCCCGCAATTAGGAACCTCTGTTTCCCAGACTAAATGGTGGTCATACAAAAATCGAGTGACTCGTGTAACCTTTGGGGTCGTGAGCATTTTAGGAACAATATCAGATTGGCGATGGTTACACAGGCTCTGGGCCTAGGGCCACAGTATTATTACATAGAACATTCAATGAAGCCAGGTTTTTCAGAGCGGTTATACCTACTAGCCCAATTCCTTCCATCTTAAAAGATATTTTTGTATCGAAGTTATGGTCATCAATTAAGAGGTTATTTTAATTGTACTCCACGCACCCGGGAGTATGGGTCAGTCTTGGCGACTCGTATCTTGCCCTTAACAGAGCGCCCCAAACACTGCTATTACTGCGATAGCTGTTTGTGTGATCACGTAATGGGCGGTTTAATAGAGATGTAGATGAGGTGCTCCAAAAATACTTATCATCCCTGCTTCTTTTTGTCCCTTGTGATTAGAAGAGTCAGAAGAAAGACCTCATGCTATTTTGTTGTGTGTGTGTGTGTGTGTGTGTGTGTGTGTTGTGTGTGTGTGTGAGAGAGAGAGAGAGAGAGAGACATTTTCAACAAATAAAATACTTCAAGACTTTTTTTCACAAACTGTGTGTTAAATGTGTGTGTGTGTGTGTGTGTGTGTGTGTGGTGTGTGTGTGTGTGTGTGTGTGTGTGTGTGTGTGTGTGTGTGTGTGTGTGTGTGTGTGTTGTTGTGTGTGTGTTTGTGTGTGTGTTGTATTTGTGTGTGTATGTGTGTGTGTTGTGTGTTTAAGAGAGAGTGTTGATTTGTTGGAAATACTCTGAGGAACAGAGAGAGAATATAGACACACAGAGAGAAGAGAGAGTGAGAGATAGAAGAGAGGAGAGAGAGAGGGAGAGAGGGAGAGGTTGAGGGGACATATAGATTATGTTTCAGAAAAACAGAGAGAGAAGCTACAGCCTGACTTGGAAAGTGAGAGAGAGATAGATCAGAGAAAAAGCAAGATAGAGAGAGAGGGCCAAACCTTTTAACGACCCAGACCCTGCGTTATGTCGAAGACGGGTCAAAACAATCTAGCAGGTGCTTTCTGTCGGAACGTAGACGACGTCTCTTTCTACTCTCTCTCATCTGTCTTTCTATTTCTCTCACTCTCTTTGACGCGGTTGGAGGTTTTCTCTATCCATCACATTTATCTGAGACGACGAAAGTATACGGGCTCAATAAAATGACCGCACATGCAAATCATTCAATTATTCTATTTTTTAGTAACACGTGGGGCGCCGTCGTGTGTATCCGTTATAAGTGTGATTTTCAAAGAGAGAGAGAGAGAGAGAACCATAGAAAGAGAGAGAGAGAGAGAGAGAGAGGAGAGAGAGAGAGAGAGAGAGAGAGAGAGAGAGAGATTGACAGAGAGAAAAAGCAATGGAACAGACACCTCCCATGGCGTTTCTGCAAACTCCACCAACAAAAGGTGACTCTCACTCTGTCTCTCTGTATTTCCAACTATAGGTAGCAAATTGTGTGTGTGTGTGTGTTTGGAAACAAAAAAAAACCCATACTGTTGTTCAACACACACACAAACTCTCTCTCTCTCTCTCTCTCTCTCTCTCTCTCTCTCTCTCTCTCTTCTCTCTCTCTCCCCCCGTGTACTAATGACGCGCAGAGACAACCAAACAATGGTTGCAGCTCTCTCCGTGCGCCTATAGTACATTCATGACACCTGCCATCTCTCTCTCTCTCTCTCTCTCTCTCTCCTCTCTCTCTCTCTCTCTCAATAGTACTCAAGGGCGTCCGTAGAGAGTTGCAAAGAGTATGTTTTTGTCTGTGCGCACTTTAGTAGAAAGAGAGAGAGAGAGAGAGAGAGAGAGAGAGTGTGTCTTTGTGTGTTTTTTTATGTTCTTTGGAGAGAGAGAGAGAGAGAGAGAGAGAGAGAGAGAGAGAAGAGAGAGAGAGAGGAGGAGAGGAGAGAGAGAGAGAGTGTCTATGTGTGTCTTTGTTTGTGCTTTGGAGAGAGAGAGAGAGAGGAGAGAGAGAGAGAGAGGTGAGAGAGAGAGAGAGAGAGAGAGAGAGAGACTTGTCATGTTTCCTGATGAATAGGATTAAGGTCCAGTAGGCAGAAGAAGAGGCTAAAACCAGACCCGGAGCTTGTGCCAAGATTTCTGCCTTTGCAGGCTCAGTTGCTTAATGTTTCTGCCAAAAGAACTGTTGACTAACTGTTGACTTTTGTCAGGACATATATGAAGAAGAGTCAATTGGTGAAGATGAGTCAGAGAGGTCACCAGTCAAGAGGATCCCTCACCCTCTACAGTACTTGTCAAGAAAAATACAAGAAAGAGGAATGTAGACTTCTCAGATGATGCAGATGTCCCAGAAAGCAGTCCCTGTGCAAGTAAAGGTAAAGCCAAAGAGGATGTGCCTTCTTTGGAAGACCCAGCTGCAACTGATGAGAGGCTATTCGATTTTGCAGCATCTTGTGGTGCTGGGGACAAATATGATCTAGTTCATTTTATGTTTAACCCAAAATTTGACATTGAAGACCTTTAGCTCAGCACAGTGAATTCTTGAAGTCCTACAGAGATAAATTTGAAGTGATGGTGCAGGTAGGGAGGGTTGTTCTGCCCAGTATGACTGTTGTGAATTAAATGACTGTGGTGGCAAGGAAAGGGACTGAAGAAGTATAGGGAATTACTACCTGCTTGCCGACATTCAGTCTACCCTTTGCACCAAAAAGAGTGCAAACTTATTCAGGAATCCTTTGGCTTTATGATTTACCTGAACAGCCTGTTTAGATTCCTCATGCAGAATCCTGATGAGGTGTTAGAGGAGCAGGATGCAGCACACCAGATAAAGAATGCGAGGAGACAACACATATACAAGAAGTCGAGGAGGTTGAAGATATAGTCGACCTTGAGGTTGAGGCAATTGAAGTACAAAGAAGTAAGATGCTCTCTGTGAGAACCAAAGAAATCAAACTACCTTTGGATGTCAGTAACTTCACTGAGAAGCATGCTCAGATGATGCTGCCTGTTGTGCCTGACTTCAGGATTGGAGACAACACATATACAAGAAGTCGAGGAGGTTGAAGATATAGTCGACCTTGAGGTTGAGGCAATTGAAGTACAAAGAAGTAAGATGCTCTCTGTGAGAACCAAAGAAATCAAACTACCTTTGGATGTCAGTAACTTCACTGAGAAGCATGCTCAGATGATGCTGCCTGTTGTGCCTGACTTCAGGATTGGAGACAGGACCTATATCTTTTTACATGATGTGCAAAGCATCTTTTATTTAAGGGAGGACTTCTCCCTGGCTATCATTTCCAGAGTCCAAGAGGAGAGGAGTGGATTTGTTTCAGAGGATAGTAGTGATGATGAGGCAATGGAAACATCCAACAATCCAATGGAATGCCTCCGAAGATGCTTTGAGAAAGCTGAAAAATACAAGGAGACACTACCTGATGAAGCCAAAAAGACAAAGCCTAAGACCATCAACAAGTAACAAAGAAGTGGAGGATTGGTTTAACCATTCAGGTCAGGGGTCAACTACATCTGTAGACCTGTGGCAGGAAAACCTCTTTCTGTAGGATGAGAGCTTCATGGTAACTCTCTCTCTCTCTCTCTCTCTCTCTCTCTCTCTCTCTCTCTCTCTCTCTCTCTCTCTCTCTCTCTGGTGTGTGTGTGTGTGTGTGTGTGTGTGTGTGTGTGTGTGTGACTTACTCAGACATGATATGTGCAGTCTTGGATTGCTGACAAGGATGACTTCCTTCGACGGCGGACTCGAGAGTATCGTGGAAGGGATGCGGCCCTAGCGCAGTACCTTTCAAAGCTTTGCGAGTCGCCGATAGTATTTTTTCACAATTCCATGTCACAAGAGGGTTCAATAGCAACTTACACATTAAAGACACTATCACGCTTCTTGGGTGGACCCGTGCTGCCCAAAAGTGCAGATAAAGTCATTCTTGCGGACAAAGTGTTTGCCAGAGATTTTTTTGGTTACTGCCCGGGCTATACAGGTGGTCGGGCAGCGTATTACTACACTTACACAACAATGGCACTAGCTCTTGGTAGACAAAACCTAGATGAACTTTTAGAGTATGGCAAACATCTCATGATTCGTTACAAGGGTGATGTGCCAAAAAACAAAATTGAACCTTCAAAATCTTTGATACACTTCAAGTAGCAATTGTATAAGATCATGTATTACAGAAATTTTTGTACAATGTCATCCACTCAAAGTATCTTTCTCCACTTGTGGTTCACATACACCATTGTCTCTCTCCACCTTTCTCTCTCCACCTTCATTGACTTTCACGAGCACCGGAGTTGTTGTATGCCATTGATCTTTTAACTTTTTGTTGTTGTAAATGTCTGATGTCTTGTGCTGTTGCTGAAGAGGCCAAGACTTCTTTTGCCTACATTCGATGAATGATTCTATGATAGAATCATTCAAATAGTTCTCTCAAACTGTTAGCCTTGATTTGAGAGTCGCCATGTCATGTGTGTGCCTGAAATAAGCATTTCTCGCCATGTAATGAGACTTTTCCATCCCTTGGGTATTCCATATTTCCGGGTTCCCATACTTTTGTATAAAATATGGTAAATGATTGAAAATGATGTGCTGGATATGAAAACAGATTAGTTAGAAAGTTTTACACTCACATAATTGCACATAAAAGAGAATCAAATACCCATAATACCATGTAGTGAGTAATCTAGGTGTCTGTCCATGCTGTCTTGAATGATTTTTTGAGAAGGTTGAGATTATCCTTGAACTTGTTCATATCACCTTGTGACCAGTCATCTTTGTCGCACATCAGAAATAGGATGTCTATTGATCGCCAAACATCAGCCTTCGCGTTATGAGTAGTTGGTTCTTGGTCTTTGACTGCAATATGTAGCTTTTTTCCAGCTCTGATACTCTACCTTGCAACATAAGATGTGTTATATATTTTTCCATGTTTTGTTAGGTTTGGATCTCGTATTCCTTGGGGTTTAGATAAAAACCTCCGTGCCTTCACCCCACCGATGAATGGTTTGCATGGGACATCCTTCTCAGCAGTTGATCTCTTTTCATCTAGCTGGATTTTCACATTGCAAACATGAAGCCCCATATCCAACAGTACTAATTCTAAGCACTACAGGGCTACGTGTCGCTCTGTTGAGTTCTTAATCTTCCAAGCAAACCTGATATATAAGTCGACCAATTTCTCCACAATTCTACAAAGGGCATGCATTGTACAGATGTGGACATTCACAAGTGGTATTTTCAAAACCGGTCGGAAAGCAGGGTCCTCAATGTGATGTGTTGGAGCTTTTCTCCACCACTTTGGGTCCATGACCTTTGCAAGCTCCATGCAGAACAAACACGGCGACTTTGCCATTGCACCCATTCCACAATTATACATGCACTTTAATGTTTTGAGGTCACCTGCAAGATGCCACTGAACTTGAAAGTCTCCCCTTCCATCTAGACGTAGTACCTCTCCCTGGTTAGTCTGTCGATCAATCACCTCCGGAATATTAGTTCGATGGAACACCCAATATAGAATCTCATGATCTTCTTTCTTTACCTGCAACACAAAATAAATGATACTTAAGTAGATGTGAACATTTGAGCTTACCTGAGAATCTCGCTTACCTCAAACGCACCAAGCCACCATATGTTAGATTCTGATTGAACACTAAAATACAAAGGATCATCATTGGGACACTTTGAGAGGGCTCTATTCATTAAAGTAATAGTAACACGCTCTAGCTTTTTCTCTTTAACAAGCTCACACTCATCCAGTTTTAACACAAAATGTAATACCCCTTGTGACTCTTCAAATGTGATGTTGTAAAACTCCACCATTCTCTTCTGTAACATCTGCAGGTCCATAAAAATATTATTGAACTCATCATATGCCATGTTTGCTCCATGGCCACTGTAAGTTGCTTTAATATGAAAGGGTTGTCCAAGATAGTCTCCGTGTGCTTCGTTAAGTTGAGCCTCTCTTTCCAAACACTTGAGGCTGATGGTAAAAGTTTGGATTTTATACCCTTCTTAACAAAGATGGATGAGACAGATTTTTTTATAGCCGAATATCCTCTTTTGCTTACACCAAGTGAATCAAGTGTGCCTTGTATCTCTTTTGCAGGCACTGAGTTCTCTGAAATAAAGCGGTCCACTACATTTCGTTGTAGGACCTTAAACTTCTTGTCATGTACTATATCTGTTGCCAGGCTTCTAGTTATAAGTGGCTTCAATCTCTTTCCTATATTGGCTTTGGGGTCAATGTTTTACTTGTCAGGATAGATTGAATCTCTACATGAAGACAATGCATAAGTAAATAACAAAAAATTTACTTCACTAACACTATTTAGGCACATGAAAACAATGCATAACAAGAAAAAACAAAAAGATTACTTAACTAAGACAATGTACCAACCAAGAAGCATCACCTCAATGCTCGGATTATTTTCTTGAGACCTCCGGATGCAACCTGCAATGTTTCAAGATTGCGCAATTTCTTCTTTCGGATAGGACCACCCAAGATGGTGTCCTTCATTTGACAACTTCGTACCTTTCCTTTCAGTTCCTGTACCTCTGTTTTGTGTTGAAAAATGGTAACCTGATCTATAGAATGTAAATGTGAAAGACGAACAATCTCACATTGTTGAGCTTGGAGAATGCCCTTATAAGTTTCAGCTTCCCTTGTAAGAGATTTACAATAACCCAGAAGGCCCTTTTCTCCATCACCAGCAAAGATCAATAAGCTTGTAGGATTGACAAACGGTGGAGACGCATTAGTCATTGGATTCTTAGGATAGAGAGAGCCTCTCGTTCAGATATCTGAGCCTCTCGTTCAGATATCTATGTGTTTAGCTCCCTGAGCTCTGAGCGTGTCTATGGATGCGGGAGGTATATGTGTGTTTGTTTTACTACGCTTAATCAATGGTTGGTACTCATTGTCCAAATCAATGTGAAGGTGATATTTGGCTCATTTCTACGTAACATTTGTGCCATTTGAGGAGTGCGCCATTAGCCAAATGTGCAAGTTTAATGGAAAGTGAATAGCGGCTGCGCCTTCGTCCCTCCATGTTAGCCTCATTCCCTCCATCTTGACGAGGTTCATTCAATGCAACTGAAAAGAAGATTATCCCTCAATCATTACGAACGAATATTCAGAAGAGTAAGGAATCTACTTAAAGTACACTTTTTGAACTTTTACCATGAAAGACCCACCTCTATTATTTGCCATTTTTCTAGAGAGAGAGTGCAAAAAATACATTTTCTTAGAAGGCCCTCCAAATGACCTCTGAAATTTCCTAATGCGAATGCCAGAGTAGTTTACTTGGTAGCTGTCAGAGATGATGTAGTGTCGGTGATCCAAGTAGACTACAAAGTCAGGAAACAATGGGAGCCACTATCCGGTTTCATACTGGATGGAGGGGCAGGTGTAAATATCTTGGGAGCACACTTTCAGCAAAGAATGGGTATCACAAACTTGAAACCAACACCCTTTAAGGTTCGAATGGCCGATCATAGAGTTGTGCCAAGCAACTCGCATGATTGAGAGTATGCAGATAAGGGTGGGAAAAAAAAGTTAAAGACCAGCTTCTTGGTACTGGATGTGCAAGGCACATATCGGATGCTACTGGGACGCCCATGGCTACGAATAGCATAGGTTGTTCACGACTATGCCAAACAGACTTTGACAATACAGGGCACCAGTAGAAGAATTCAGATCCATACAAACAACACCAAAATCTGGAGGAAGGCACTGCAAGTAGAAGAGCTTTGTCAGAAGTATATAGTAAAGAAGATTGAGAGGATTCTGGTAGCAAACAATGAATATTTTTCCACTGGCCAAGATAGACCTAAATGCAGTATTATTTGGCAAGGATTAAGCTGAAAAGCAAAGGAAGAAATTTCCAGATCAGTTCACTGAACTAAATCCTGGAGAATGACCAATTCAGCTAACTGGATGGCCAGAGAAACCAGTTGACTCCAAAGAAGAATTCTCAGTTTCGAGTACACCAATGGCCACTAAAGAGGTGCACTCTGAAAAAGTTATTGAAGTTTAGAATGACGATTCAAAACTAAAGGTCCATTGTGGGATTATGCTAAGGAGTCAACCAAAAGGAAGGGAGGTGGGTTCAATTGGTTGCTTCCAAATGATCAAGAAATCAAAGAATGGAATCTGAGTTCTAAGAAAAGTCCTCAATTGATCAAACTAAACAAGCATCTGAACCCATGAATGAAAGAAAAAGCCCGACTCATGTTCCAAAAATACAAAGACGTATTCCCATGAAAACATACCAATTTAAAAGGTGTTGATCTAGCGGTTTGTTAACATAGAATACCTCTGAATCCAGATGCTAGACCAGTGCATCTACAATGATATAATGAGTCCAAACTATGCTAAGAAGGTCAAAGAAAAAATCTACAACCTTTTGAAGGTTGGATTCATCACAGAAGTCGCCAGTATGTGACTCGCTATTCCCTATTGTGGTAGTGCCCAAGAAGGATCAAATTTAAAGCTCAGAGTTTGTGTGGATTATCAAAAGCTGAATGCTCAAACCATCAAAGATCCTTTTCCATTACCTTTTAGGGATATGCTTCTCGATGAGATTGCAGGCCATGAGATGTATAGCTTTATGGATGGCTATAGTGGTTATAATCAGCTAAAGATTGCTCCTAAAGATCGGAGTAAAACCACTTTTATTATTGAATGGGGTGCATTCATGTATTTGGTCATGCCATGTGGTCTTTGTAATACTCCAATATCATTCCAACGGTGTATGATGGAGATATACAGTGAATTCCTACACCAATTTCTTGCCATATTTATGGATGACTTCACTGTATTCTCAACTAAGGAGAAGCATTTTCTCTTTTTGCAAATGGTTTCCAGTGTTGAAAGGAGAAGAGAATCTGTTTGAAACCCTTCAAATATGTTTTCTTGGTCTATTGAAGGGACAACTACTGGGACATATAGTGTCGAGGAATGGCATAGAGATGGAAAATTATAAGATCCAGTGTGTCCAACAGGACAAGGCACCCCGCATAGCATCAGAGTTAAGTTCATTCTTGGGATATATCAATTATTATAGAAGAATTGTTCATAGGTTTGCTTCCAAGGCATTACCTTTATATGAGTTCACCAAGAAAACTAGCAAGTTCATCTGGACTGTTGAATGTGAGGAGAACTTCCAATGTCTTAAAAATGCCATTATCAGTAAGCTAGTACTCTGACAACCGGATTGGGATATTATCTTCCATGTACATGTCAATGCTTTGGGACTGGCAATGGGAGCAATACTGGCTCAACCAGAAGGGAGGATTGATTATTCGTAGTATTTTTCTAGTCGGAGATTCAGTCAAGCTGAACCACTATATACTACCACAGAGAGAGAATCCTTAGGAATGGTTTTTAGTGCCACCAAGTTTCGAAATTATTTATTGGGCAAGCTATTTTATTTCTATGTGGATCATCAAGCATTATCATTTTTTAATAACAAAGTTATTATTCAAGGAAGATTGATTAGATGGATGATGTTCCTGATGGAGTTTGAATTCCACATATTTCACAAGCTTAGTAAATCTCATTGTGGTGCAAATTTCAGGTCCAGAAGTACTGACGGCTACTCAAAAATATCCTTGAGAGATGAGCTAGTAGATGCAAAGATGTTTATAGTGGAAACTAAGAAAAACACAGATCCAAAATGGTATGATGTTTATCAGCTCCTTTCCAAAGAAGGATTCCCAAAAAATTGGACTCATAATTAGAAGAAGGCTCTGCTTATTAAGAGTTTGAAGCTCACCATCATAGGAGGATTGCTCTATAGACCAGGAGTAGATGGGGTTCTTCAAAGGTGTGTGCCAATGGAAGGAAGAATGCAAGTTATTTTTGAAGCACACAATGGGGATTCTGGAGGAAATTTCTCCACTGATATTACTTATAAGAAGATTTTGCAGGCTGGATTATGGTGGCAAAATCTAATAATTGATGTTAGGAGTTTTTGCAAAACTTGTGATATATGTTAGAGAATGGGCAGTCCAATAGCAGCTGATATGATTCCACTTTCTCCAGTCCAACCACTGGGAGTATTTATGAAATGGGTAATGGACTTCATGGGACCATCAAGAAGGTCACTCCAAGGAAGAACCGGTATATCTTAATGGCTTAGTGTTGCTTTATAAATCCAAGATAGGCCCTAAGAAACCAAATTTAAAGATAGTTTGGCCCCTGGTCCATATGAAGCTGACTGGATATTTTCTAATGGCACAGTAAGGTTGAAGGATTTATATGGGTTACTGCTGCCAGTTGTTTATAATGGGTCCAAAATTAAGCTATATTATTCTAATGAGAAAGAGACTTCCATAGAAGAAGATACTGGCATTATGGGTACTGATGACCAGGAATTTTCAGAACCAGCCATTTTAAACCTCTTCTATGTACAACCAGTACCAGAACTGGTGACTGTGCTAGAAAAGTCTCAGCATGATAAAACAATGTCAATGGCAGAGTCGGTAAAATGTTAGAGCCAGTACCAACTCTTATGGGGAAAAGGGCCACTTGGAATGCATGTGGTAGTCATTAAAGGGACTATGGGACAAATTAGCCAATGCATGTGTGCCATGTCGCCGATGGTGCACAAAACTCTAGGAACGGTAAGTAATGGAGCTTTTATGGTGTGTACGCATATAAGAGTAATGCAAGTGGGCATTCTTCATCACAAATCTCCTCCAGGATGCCTACCTACTATTACACATTCGCCATCACCAAGCTCTGTAGACTCTTCACTACACCACCAACCTCCTCGTTAGAAGAATTTGTTGATCACTGTCTATCCCTACCAACACACCTTGTTGTGGATTTTGGAATATACAAGTAATTCTTCCTCCTCTATAGACTTACCGTCCTCACAGTGTATGGGTAGAAGGAGAATTTCGGAGAAGATGCAGGATACCATTGATGAAAATGCAGCAATCATCAGCTCTATTCAACTACCACTTATCCCACATAGCAAGATACAAAGGTATGTGTTTACTGAGCAGGCTAAAGCGTTGTTGCAGCTATGGGATCTACATGTGGTTGTATAAGCTACAAGGATAGATTTTAACATAGCCATAATCAAGCACGTTCTTGATTCTTTTAATGCTAAGGATGGCAATGTTATTGTCAATGGTGTAAGAGTCAAAGCAACACCTTACAACATTGCCTATGCTTTCAAAATGCCCAACGAGCCAAAGCTGACCACAGCATCTGCAGAGCAGATAAGTTTGGCTCTGAAAGAGGATAAAGCAGCCAAAAAGAAACCTTTACTAAAGCAACTGGAGAGTCAGGTCAAGACCTTGCATACTGGAAAATCTTCAGCAGGCCAGCAGACTTCACCCTTACCTGAAGAGTAGACTTTGGGTTGCTAGACTTCGGCCATACCTTTAAAAACTGACTTCAGCAGACACCAGCACTGAAAAAGTCCAGCCAAAAACATAAAGTGTTGAATAGGTGGCGGTCAATAATGACAAGGGAAAGGGCTTATCACCTGCCAGTCCTGCCAACAAAATTCCTTTCAATGACTTGGCTAAAACCAGACTTGGAAGTATTACCATACATGGCTCCCGTCATGATTTATGAGCCAGTTCAATCTAATCTAGCAACAGTAGTAGCTGATGGCTGCTTGGTGCTTATCCAATCATCATGGAATACCATTGTCAACACCTTAGGCCAAATGATGGATACATCAACTTCTAATGAAGAAGCGTCTAAGCTGAAAGAAGAACTCAAAAGCAGCCAGCAATAGATTCAAAAACTCCAACAGGATATCGGGGCATGATCTCTTAGGCATAATATTGTTGAAAATCAGACCGTAAGAACAATTAAGGAGATGCAAGCAAAGTTGTGCAAGCTCAAAATAGAGAATAGGCAGTTAAATGAAGACAAGGCTAAAGCTTTGAGAAATGCTAACAAGTTGGCCAAATCATGAGGAGCATCAGCCAACCCAACAATCAGAAGAGTTTAGGGTTTAGGGTTTAGGCCACACCAGAAAACCAGATGGATTTCTCAACACCAAATTAGAACTAGGCGGTGGATTATTTTTCAAAAATTTTGGAGTTATACCGAAATTCAAGAAAGGAGGGAAGGATGAAGAAGGCGAGGACAGACCCAGTAGGTGAGAATTGCCCCTTAGAAGATCGAACAACGAGAGCAATCACACTAGCAGTAATTACCACGGGTAGTTACTGCAATAACTCTTGCGAGCTATAAATAGGACCTGCTACATTGTAATTGGGCTTCTTGGCTTCTTAGCTGCTTGACTTTTGATCTTTTGGCTTTACCTTTCTAAGCACTATCGGGTTTACGAGCTCACCCTATAATCATTGCTTCTGTAATTATTTGAGCTTAAACCCATTATACACTATATTGGTTATCACTGAGCTATTAATATGAATCTGCAAATACACTTTCTAGTCTTTCAGTTATGTCTCGTTTCAATATAACATTCCAGTTTAGTTCTCTATTTCAGTCCAGTGCTCTGTTCCAGTCTCACCAAATTGAACTGACGACATAGCCAGTGGCTCTAAATTCTAACATTGAGATTAGATGTCTGAAGAGACCAGCTCCAATGCCACGTATAATTATTATTAGTTGGCCAAAATTCTACCAAAATTAGTGTAATCACTCATAGATACATATTCTTAACCTGGCATTTAGATGGTGTCAATATGGCTCATTCTTATGCCTGCTAAGAGTTAGAAGCTCTGAAAAACTATTAAAGGAAAAGAAAAATAAAAAGAAAAGAAGACAATACATGCAAAAGAATGAGTATCTTGCTGTGTTTTCCCCCTTCCTAGAGTGAGTCGTCCCATGCGAACATGTGTCAAAGTGCTATGCAAGATATGGGTTCTAAACAATAAGTTCAGTGGCTTGCGATAATGAGGTTAGGTTGAAGCTGCGTGAATCGAACAAAAGTAATTATAGAAGACGCACTCTTTGTTTGACAGTGGCCTCTGGAAGTTGTGATACTGCTTTGTCTGGTGATTGAGGGCTCTATTTTGGTCGCCTCTGAAATTGCTTTGATGTGGACTTTAGGGTCAGGGTATCAAGTGAGCGAGGCGGTTTCGGTATCCATACCCCCTAGACTTCTTTGGGTTGTCAGTGTTGAGATTGGATCGGCCTAGGTTGCTTGACAAAAGCCTTGGGTGGTTTGTCCAGGATGGGTTTTTGTTGATGCATCGTGGGTGGACTTGCATTGCCATGTCATTTGGTTATCCATAATGTCTTCAAATTGGTTTTCATAATAGACTTTTAAACCCAGATTTTCCTGACCACCGTTGGAGAACATCGCTGGTGGATTGGAGCAGGTGTTGATTGGAGAGGTTCCCATACATAGTCTGTTTGTAAAAATGATGTGGCAAAATTTTTTTCATCTTGCCTTAGTTGCAAGGTATTATCGCATCAATTTGGTGTGTCTTGAGAAGTGTGCATCCATGGAACTTCCAGAATAACAGCTTCGTTAAGATTCTTATCCTTGACTACATGAAACTGGTGAGGATAAATTGTTCCGTCAATAATTATTGGCAAATTGACATGTCCCAGGCTATTCATTGTGCCTTTGTTTTCCACTTTGAACCCCATAGTATTTGGCATTAGAGGTTCCTTTCTTAATAATTTCATGAAAGTGGAGTAGTTGACAACATTTTCTCTTGCCCCCGTGTCTACTAATGCCCACTCGGTGGTGCCATCTGCAAGTTGCAACATAATGCTTAGATCTATGTCACCCTACCAAGTAGCCTCCATTTGAATGGATGCTATTAGAGGGGAATTGGTACAATTGTTCTATTGTTTATTTCTCTGAAGGTTTACTTGCTCCTTCCGCTTTAATATTCTATTTTTGTCTTCTTACTGTGTCTGTTTCCAAATGTCATGGGCTCGACTTTTGTGCTGAGTTGTCGCATGTATTGTTTGGAGTTCTTCTAGTGTCAGTGGAAGAAGATATTTCTTTAATATGCATCCACTCATCCAATTACGCATCTTCTCACCTGCCAATGTTGCAAGCTTGATGGCACCACTTTGTGATATATCATGTATTACAAAAGGCCCCACCCCTTACTTTTTAAGTTTTTTGGAGTGTTGTTTAAAGGTATACACCAAAACATAATCCCCTTTTTGGAACTCTTTGCTAATCACATGTTTATCATGGAAAGCTTTCGTTTGTCTTTTCTGAGCATATATCCCGGCTACCGCTCTCACTTTGGTTTCATCTAATTGCTGTAGGGTGTCTAGTCTCTCCGATAGCTCCTGTCCCGTCCATACTAATTGTGTTGCGACCCTTAGTGTTTTTATTAAGAATTCCATGGGTAGAATTGCATCAATCCCAAACAAAAGGTTAAAAGGAGTGGTATCGATGGAAGTTTTAAAAGCTACTCTGTAAGCCCATAATGCAGTGTGTAGATTTTGATCCCAATCATTTCTTGAGTCGTTGACTATTTTGGTGAGCACCGTGCATAAGATTTCATTGTTACTCTCGGCTTGTCCGTTAGCTTGTGGGTAATAGGGTGGCTGATTTGCGATGGATCACCAATGATTTTTATGAAAATGCTCCTAACATGCCCATGCAAGTTCCCAAATTAACCCGACTTTGATACAAAATATGAAAATATTTTGGGTCTACATATAGCATTCTAATTTTTAAGGGTTAGGTATATTCCTTACCCATATAGCCCAAAGACGTAGAAACTCCTACTTGTAGGTGTAGTAGCCATTTAAGCCTTTTTGCTTGCGGGCAACAATGTCTTGCCATAGTTTTTTAGTGTTTTGGAGTCTGAAAAAGTACCTCTTGAAGTGATCTAAAACCTCTCTATAGCTTCCTCTAACTTCATCAAACGGAGAGGAAAAGCACTATAATCTTTCCTCATAACTATCTCAAATAATTATAAGCATTTGTCATTACCTATCACCCTTTTTATGTAGAAATCCATTTTGAAATTTTCTAAAAATAGCTCAACATCCTAACAGGCTCTCCAAAAAAGAGAGGATGCCCTAACATTTTGGTGTTGGACCTCCATTGAAACAATTATAAAACACGTTTTCTCTTCTTTTTGAAAAGAAAATTAGAAAGATTTACACACACAATTTTTTTCCAGATTACAACTTGCTGGTAAAAAAAATAAAAACATGCGCATCAAATGATTTGTGATAGTCAACAAGAGGCAGGATGACTGGGTTTGGTGATGCAAGAATTTCTCCTACTCTTTGAGCACCAAACATGAACACTATACGTTGATGAAAATGAATCATTCTACTAATTGCAACGATTATTCTAATGTGTGGTAAAAAATAGAAAGGAAAAATATATATTCCCGGACCATTATCCATAGTCTATGCATGACCTAATTCTTAAAATAGGAAAAAAATGTATACGTTCAAACTAAGGTCATACTTAATGGAGGCAAAATAAAAGGATTTACTGAAGCATTTATTTTGGCCAACCTAAGAGGACCTACAATTCTCTGGATTACCCGTTAATATTGTAACTTGGTGATAACATTGATGTGTACCTTTTGCCTTGCAAGGGGTCATACAAACTTTTCTGACTCGTGTAACGTAGTTGGTTATGCTAAAGCCCTCATTAGTGGGGGTACCAAAATTGAGGTGGTCCATGGTGAGCAACATAGAAGCAAACTCTAAACATTCCTCAAGGCTCTACTCAATTGAGGCTAGGGAGCCCACAAGCATCAAACACAACAACAAACCCGTGTCCAAACCCAAACAAGAAAAGGGGCACCACCTAGTTATGGGATGCAAACTAGGATGCAAGAGAGTTTTGTAATGACCAAAAGAGGCAAAATAAAACACACAAAAATGATCTCACACAAAGGCATGCACCAAGTGGAGCAAGAGAGATATAGAGCAAAGAGAGAAAGAGAGAGAGAGAGAGAGAGAGAGAGAGAGAGAGAGAGAGAGAGAGAGAAATGGAACTCGTGCAATACCTAGGTTGTTTTTACGATTCTATCACAGAGCTTGCACAAAACTAAACCCATTCTTAGTGAATGCTAGCCATTTCCATCACACACACATTGTCTTAGGTTTGTGGAAAACCTCTCACCACCATACCTTTTCATAAAAAACAAGAATTTTGTAATGAAAGATACACTAAATTGCTTTCACAAACAATCTTAATTGACACAACTTTAGGATACAAATCACCTTGAATTTACCAAGTCACATTGCACAAGTGAAAGGAAGAAGCTTCTAATCCCAAAACATGCCTTTGAAGCTTCTAGTCCCAAAACATGACTTTGAAGCACCAAACCTCAATTTATAGATGATAAAAGAGCATTTTTAATAGTGACTTTGAGATATATGTGGCACTCACACTCTCTCACTTTTACAATGTGTAGCATCAATCTTCCCTCGTACCAAGTGTAAAGCTGACAAAGTGGTTGATACACCTAAGTCTCTCCTCATGCATATTATGTTGGGGTACTATGTGGGAGATTAGATATGATTTACAATAAGGAGAGGGGCCTATTTATGCATTGACGACCCCTCATTATAGTTATTAGTAATCCGGGTTTTTTTTTTAAAACTCACAATTTATGAGCGAATTGTATTATACAATTACAAAACAACCTCGAGCTCAGGCCGATCCTGGAGGTGCTGAAGAATACAAGTAGGATGAAAACCGCCTCTCATCGAGGGCTATCATCTTTGGCTTAATAAAGTAAGTGAGCTATACTTCTAGCGTTACTTATTGCAGGTTACAAAAATGGCATGGGTAGACCTAGAACAGTCTTTTGATTCTTGCATGTGTCTGAGCGTATAGATTACCACTCTGCTTTCTTATATAATCTCCAAGAAGCATGCCACATGAAGATCTCCGTCAAACACACGGCAATTCCTTGCCTTTATATATAATTTTAAAGAAGAAGTAACTCATAGTTTAAGCGCAGATGAGAAGAGCAGGACTTCCCAAATTCTTGCCACCAACAAGGATTTAATGTTCACATGATCACGTGAAATTTCTTGTGATCACAATGTTTATATTCACATTCACATAATCACAATTAACGTGATCACAAAGAAGCCGATAACTGGTGATGTGGCAACCCACCAAAACCCCACCAAGGTATGTGTTTTTCCTAACAAGCTTACTAGGAAACTGTATGAACCTTAAATGGAGCCCGTTAAGAAATGAAAAAATCCTAGCGGGCTTACCAAATTGGATGATTTCTATAGGTTAATGGGAAGTCACGTTGATCATGTATTTTGAAACATGATCACTCAACATTATTAACGTGTTCACATGTTTGTGATCGCGTCAATGAAATCCTTGGCCACCAAGGAAGAGATCAATCTTGAAGAATCTGACCTACCATGTCCTTTGGACCCACTTGCAAATATTACCTACCAGGCCTCTAATTTCTGAGAACTCCATGAATAGGTGGGCTAGATCCTCACTAGAAATATTGCACCCCAAGCATCGATTTGACCCAATTCCTCTCTTGTCAATCTTTACACCCGTCGGTAACGCTCCCCACGTTACCTTCCATAAAAATATCTTTATAAATTGCGGCCACTTAGGCTACTAGATATTCTCCATGAATTCCTTTCATCGTTCTTCTGGCCATTATCTCCTCCATATTTTGTTGTTGGGGCTAGAACAATTATTCTCATGTATTAATGCAGGATATATGCCTTCAGAATGGGGTTTCCATAATAGACTACTTCCCAGCTATCTCTAGCAATTCCACTGTTGGCGGATACGCCGCGACGGACGTCAGCATAGCGAGAACTCACCTAACAAGATTTGTCAGCTATGGAGGAAGCTCGACCCGCAGGCATGTGGAAGCAAGCATAGGGTGTCAATCTACACTCGGCTGACTCTCTACCAATTCCTACAGAGGTCACTACCCAATGTCTAAGCTACAGCCTTAAGGAGTGCATAAGAGGAGTTTTCCTACAATGCTTTCTAAAGCCAAATACCCATCAAACGGTCTCAAAATGCCATAGAACTTGAAGGAGACCCTACCGTTCACCAATAGGTCTCTCTCCCTAAGGTCCATGAACCAAAATCCCAACCCTAAACACCTCGTGCAAAATCACGTAGAATGTCTGGCCTAAATTTGCAGGTCGTCGTTTCCGAAAACTAAAGTGCTTAATGTGTAGTTCTACTCAATGCGAACGCGTGGATATGCTGAAATGCGAAAACGGACAATGTATGCTCACTGAATCACCATATGAAGCTCGTAGGTCGAGCTCGCAAAACCGGACCGTACGCCCGCAATGTAGGTATCGGCGCGTAGCTCTTGTCGGGGACAACACACTGCACTTATCCGCACTCGATTCCGACCACCGGTGCGCGCGTAACGTCAAGATGAAGCTCTCACTCTCTCTCTCTCTCTCGTACACAATACGCTCACTCACAGACAATGCTTTTTTTTAAAATGACAAAGGTCTTTCATTAAGGTCAAAAAGTGGTATAAATACCTTACAATCTCAAACCCTAATGTTCCAATTTTAACCGTCTACTCAATCTAAATGTCAAAACTGGGATACAATCTAGAAACTTCTGTAAGCCCCAATATTTACAAAGATGAAATGTCGGGTTTTCTCAATAAATGAATAATTACAAAAAATAGTAATCTGGCGAGCAGTCATTTTTCATAGGGTGTGTCCAGCCCGCTAACACTCCCCCTCTCCTTGTTCATGTCATCCCCGACATGGCTGTTGAGCTGCTTCTTCAATGTAGGCTTTGTCTCATCTTGAGAAGTGACTCATATCTTGCATGCTGAGCTAGTAGCGTCGGGCCGAATATATCTATGTTGATTGTGAAGAAGCCGGTGTAGAAGGCTTCTTCAAAGGCCTAGAGGTGATAAGATGGCAAAAACATGATCCTTTGATACAATTCATGTATCACCTCGTGAGAAGGCTGACCAGACATATCGTATGCACATCTCTATGTATCTTGAAAGAAGAAGATATTGTCTGTCGCCTGGCCTAGTTTGAATGTTTTGAACATTTCCAAAAGGGTTTTACAAATCTTTCTCATCATGATGCAAGATAGGTCAGGTGAGCTAGTGAACAATTTGATGGCATCCGTTAGGGTTTTCACCATGTATTGCTCACTTATTCTCTCGCCTGCCTTCGAGCCTGGCAACTTCGGGTAATTGAGCCAAGTAGGTTGGCTTCTCTGCAATAGCTCATGGGCCTTCCATGTCCTCATCCTTGGTAGGGGGCAGAAACTGAGGTTGTCTCTGATCACTTTAGGTGCCTCTACCAAATGGATTAGATACTGAGGATACTTTGTCAGCCATGCCTTTCTCCACCTGGGCTAAGAGTCGACTATTAACTTGCCCCTTCAGGTTTGGAGATGTCTGCTTTGTACATTGACACTGTTGGCTCCTCTCTAATCCGCTTGTTGATCGTGGTAGCTTCATATATCAACAGAGGATATGGGAGAGAGGGCTGTAGCCATTCACGCCGAAGGTTGCTGGCATCTATCTTCTGAATAGTCATTGATTTAAAGACCCTCTGCTCCCATTCCAAGGCTTCTTTGGTGGTGTCTCTGACTACCGCTTCTATGGCCTTTGTAGCTTCTCTTCTTCTTCTTGGGTCAGATCTTGTGGCTCTTGTGAGGGTCCTACAAGGATTTCCTCTTGCATGGTGGTGTCGAGTGGATCTGCCACATTCTCTATGTCTATTCCCTCCATGGCTGCTGGCCCAGTGCTAATGGCCCAGTGCTAATGGCCCAGTGCTAATGGCCCAGTGCTAAACTGCTGCTCTTCTGTTTGCTGCTGGCCTCTTAGCTCTTCTATCTGCTTTTGATGTGTCTTCTTTTCTTCTTCCACTTGCTCTCCCATATTCACAAGGAGGTCGTTTAGATCGGCATTTATTTTTTCCGCCTCCTCGAGCTTTCTCTTGATGGCTTCTAGCTCATTTTGCATGGCCTTGTGCTCTTCTTCCAGTCGGTTCTGCATTACCATAGAGCCCTCAGCCAGCATCAGTCTTTGCCACTTCTCCAGGGTTAACTGCTTTTGAAGCTCTTTTATTTGTTCTTCATATAAATCAGTCTCTGAAGTAGTGTGAGTCGAGCTAGTAACTCTGACTCTAGCAGGAGATGTTGCGGCAGCCTTTGGATGGTTTGATCTTTGACTTTAATCTGGTCTTTTAGCTTGATGACCTCATCCTCGCTCGCCTCCTGCTCTATCTCCACCTTCTCTTTGGCATTCCTCAGGGCTTCCACCTCCTTGGATTCTTCAGCAAGTTACAGGGTGAGGTTGTCCCTTTCTCTCTCTGCATCTGTCAAGGACTTGCTGATTTTCTTGTATTCTTCTTCATCTCTTTGAAGTCTTTGATCTGCTGCCTAATTTTCTTGTTCCATCTCCTGTCATCTTTGTAGTGACGTGGCCAGACTTGCTTGCAGCTCTGCTTCTTTCTCTATATGCTCTTGGCTTTGTTTTTGTAGTGTGTCGACTTCCAATTTGATAAGAACTTCATTGGCTTTGAGATTGTCAATCTCACTTTCTGTGGCCTGAGCCTGGTTAGCTTGTGCATCACCACATCCCAGTCATTGGTAGGTGGCTGTAGGTCCACTGTATCAATGGCCATCTCTTTCAGTTCTACTAACCGCAGGCTCTGCATCTGCTCTTTGGGCCTTGTGCTTGCCAGCTCAAATGCCAGAGTGGCTGCCTCTTCTTGTGAATACTCCGCAGCTAATAGATCAAGGAATGTGCTAAACTTTCTTTCCTCTGGTTCTGGCTGCTCATCTTTGGGCTTAACTTCTTCTTTCCGCTCTTGCTCTTGGCTCTTTTCTTGCTTAGAATCTTCGTGTTCATGAGATGTGTCTAGCTCCTCATTTTGTTGGGTTTGTGGAGGGCTAAGAGGAGGTGGTGATGGTGGTGGGCTGAACTCCGGGTTTGACGGTGGAGTTGGTGGCTTTTTCTTGAAATCCGTGTCCGCCTTTGTCTTTCTCTCTCTCTCTCTTGGCCTTCCTTCTCTTCTAGCAGTTGCCATCGTACTTCATCTACTTCTTCTTCTTCTGTGAAAGGAACATTCGGAATATTTTCTGTTGTAGCATCTAGGATCTCGAAGTTTTTTATGTAATCTTCAAATCTATCTCTGTGCACCCTTCGGGATGATCCCGACATGGCTTCTAGTGAGGGCTTCCACAGCTCGCTCAAATCTCCTTTCAGTGCTCTCTCGGCTCTAAAGCTTTCCACCAATCTTTCGAGCCGTGCCGCTTTCTGTGATTTGGTTTCTTTGATAGGCACTTGTACGCTTTCTTTCTTTCCCTTCTTCGGCTCTGGTGGCTCTTCTAGCACGGTTTCTACCCGGTGCTTCAACCTTGTGGCTACTCTTGGTGCCTTGGGAAATTCTTCCTCTTTATCTTCTTTCAGCCTTAGCCAATCATTCTGAGATGGAGGGTCAGGCCAGTTTCCTTTGGCGTGCAATGCCCCATAAACCACTTTTGTTATCAGTTCACCTGGCACAATGTAGGTGGGATTTTTGTTGCCCATCTTCACCATGTTGTCATGGATATAAGCAGCATAATTTATCACCTTTGTCTTGTTCTTCTGCATTGCTTAGGTGAAGGTGGTAGCAATTGCTCCAGGTGGCATTATGTACTTCTGTGGCCGCTTTGGACACATATGGAAGTACTGGTTGTAGAGCGGGCCAATGATCGCCACTTTTGGGTTTGCAATGTCTTCAAAGGTGTAGTTGTTTTCTTTTCTGAGTATACCTTGACTTCATCTCTTCTCTTGGTCACACTATCCCCTTTGTTGGAGAGGTCTAGTGCAGCTGCCACTACTCTCTGTGATTACAATCATAGTGTCCGGCTTCCCCTGCAGATCAATGACTCTGGCCACGCCATCTTCTTTGATAGTAGTTACAAACTCCCACACTCTTTTGATGTCGATTCCCGATGGCAAAGCTTCAAAGTAGTTATGTAGATCTATCTTCTCTAAGTATTCTCCCATCTTGCTTCTGACAAACTCATTGAGCTCCCGAGGTAGCATGGGTAGCTCTATTGAATTTCCTTCAGGATCTTTGAACACACCTTGGTAGATCTTCAAGTCATTGGACTCTAGCAAATCCTCCTGAATCCACGTGTTGGTTGGCTTTAGAGTTCCTTTTGGGATGACAAACGGCTCTACTTCTTCCAAGTAGTCTTTTATTGTCATTCTCTTCTTCTTTGCCGGTGATTTTGCGGCTGCCATGGATCCTATTGCACTCAGTAGTCCGAAGTTAGCGTTTTTTCCATATCAGCTGAGAAAGTGAGTTTTAACTATCCAAATGACTTGAAAATTGAAAATAAAACTTAAAAGGAACTTGGGAAACCCTGCATGTGGTCACAGTGGCTTTCTAGCTAAAATTTATCATTTAGACATCCTACGCGTAGGATGTCTATTTCATCAATTTTTGGTGAAACTTGGCAGGCTGGTGGTCCTTGGCCTGAGCAACATGGCTATATGATTGGAATTGGGTTTGGGCATCAAAAAGTGCATTTTTTGGCAGATTCAGGCTTTAGGCTCACAAATTGGGTAGGATGTCCACAACAGGTGGCAAATGATATTCAAATGGGTTGAAATTTGATATATGAGCTTCTTGCACCATGGTAATGGCTCTTATGAGGTCAAATCCTGCACAGTAGATCAGAATCATGTTGGAGATATTCTACACGTAGGATGTCTATTTCATCAAATTGGCTTGAGATTTGTTATGTGGGTAGCTCTTGGCCTATGGAACATGGCCCTGCTCTTGGATTTTGATTTGGACAAGAATTGGTGTTGGTAAGAGCATCTATAGTGTTTTCAGGCTCAAAAAGTGCATCTTGGAGGTGTTGGGGGCCAAATGTGATGGGAATGGCTTGAAACTTGATGTATGAGCTCATGAAAGAGTAATAAAGAGATCTGGAGTTGAAAAATACCATCCGGAGTCAAAAAATGTCATTTAGACATCCTACGCGTAGGATGTCTATTTCATCATTTTTTACATGTGACCACGCAGATAGCTTAGCAATGTGCTCATGAGTGTATTGTGCAAGTTTCATGTGATTTGGACAAGTTTTGGTAGGTTTATGGCCCATTATTACCTCTATGCCCTGACTTTGCGTTTTTTGGTGCACATGAGGTCAATTTTTGTCCAAATGTGATGAAACTTGGTGGCTAGCTTGTACAGGCTATTTAGAAACTTTGTGTGATGAGAGATGTTGGGGTTGGTGCCCAGAAATGGCCTTGAGATATCCTACATAGGATTTCTCCTGATGAAATTTTTATGGTGAGTGCTACTGTTGCTGGCCCTGAGCCCCCCTAAGTCCCTTTTAAGCATTATTTCAACAAAAAAGTCAAATTGATAGAAGAAAACTCCGTGTGTGGCTTTCAGAGCCTCCGAGCCATTTTCTGACTTTTGGAGTGCTTTTCGGCGATGAAATTTATCGATGTTGGTCTCCATAGCTTCCCAATTCCTTGGGGATCCTTGCCATATGGTTTTTGTCGACTTTGGCTTCATCGGAGCTCCGTTTGGCAATTTGTCGCTCTAGAAGCACCCGTGGTTGTGTTTTCATGTCTTCGATGACTTGTGGTGGTCTACCACCATAGGAATTGTTTGTTGATGTTCTAGAAAGGCCACTCGTGAAGTTTGGTGGCAAACGGACATGCGGTTTGGCCGCGAGAGCTATTTGACGCTTTGTGTGTCTGATGCCATTTCTGAAGTTTAGTGTCGCTTCTGGTCACCGTATGGCCATGTGGCCTATATAAACTTGTCGAGCATGTCGAGATGCTCCTACCCATGAGTTTTGGTAGCATTTGGGCGCTTTTCACAAGGAACTTTAATTCAATTCCTACATAGCAAAAAAAGAGACTTTCCTATATAAAACTTGAACATATGTAGAAAAAGTACAAACTCGTAAAAACGAAACCTTTTATTATATATATATGCAGTAAAAATGACCCACATAATAAACTATGTAGCTTTTTGATCAACACGCACAAAAAGAAAACTATATAGCTTTTTGACCAACATATGCACAAGAAAAACTACATAGTAATTGGAACAGAAGAAAATCTATATAGTAATATTCACGTTAGTTTTATATACACAATCTAATACAATAGCTAGACAAAAAGAGTCACATAAGTGAATAACATAAATTTAACTTTTTTATTAGAAACAAATTTATTGACTTTATAATTAAAATAATAATATTATAGTAACAAATCTCACAAATGTATCGTAGATCTTGCATCAAAGAAATTAAATCTTTGCATCAAACTCATTATGCATGGGTATTTGGAACAGAGACTAGCTCATAAGAAAAGAACAATGTATAAGAGTAACTCACCATAGCTTTTTGAAGAATTCAATCTAAGTCATAAATTTAATAATTGAAAATAGTTGACGCTAGAATGTTCACCCTTTCTTTGGGTCTCAAGGTTACATTAAAATAAACAAATCAGCATAGAATCACTCAACCACAATCACATCATCCACACTTAGTGGAGAAGAGTCACATTTGGAAATTCTAACTTTTGTTTGTGGCCAAAAGGTACACCACAAATGATGAGTGCATGCCATCCATACTTTGCTCTTGACGATCTCCTGTGAAATCCGTACTACACTTTACTAGATTGAAACTAGCCTTTAGCGTAAGATACAATACATCAACTATTGGAGCCTCTAAAAACTTGATTAAAATCGTCTCTTGGTCATCTTTATCAAAGTTCATATCCTAAATAAAATTTGAATTGTAAAAAGTCACTACTTAATTGAAAAAGCTTAATCGATGCCAAAAGATGAGTACAACTAAAGTCAATCTCCTTACATATTCATGCAGCCCATTTGAGAGTTCATTGAAGGCTTTTGTGTTTTGAAGAGTAACACTCTCATCATGAACGTTCTTCAGTACACTCTGCATGCATAGAAAATTGAAAGCATAAAAGTTCAGTTAGAGCTCTAGAGTATGAACATTTGGGCAATTGATAACAACTACCTTTTTCTTGGTGCAATCTTTTTTTGCCTTTTTAGTCTGCATCATATCCATCATCTTTTGATTCCACTGCATCAAAAAACCTAAGTTAAAGCTCAAATTATACAAGGATATGAAATATATATAAGGTAAAAGATGTGAGTAAACCTTAGGTGCACGCTTTCTCTTTCTAGAGCTCACATCCACTTGATTTTCCTCATGAGAGCTCTCAAAATCCATTTGTTCTTTAAGAGTCCAACCTTTGCATGCTCTCAAAATAAAACACAGTAATTATATATCTAGTTTAATTATTGTAAAGGACAATCACATAGACATACCTTTGGGACATCTCCAATAAGAGCCAAGAAAGAACCATTTGAAGCCAAAGCCTCTTCCTCTCCTTCTACATCCTAATAATAAATAACTAGATTCAAGAAAGTGTACAAAATAATTCGAGATAGTATAAGTTGTGTAAACATACATCTAGAAGGGCTTCAACTTGCAAGCCAGTGAAAATTTCCTTTGAATAGTTCTGGTCTTTCTCAAAGTCAATGTGAGGATGATACACATCCTCATTGATAGGTCGTAAATGATTTTCCTCAATTTGCAATTGTATAACATTTCTAAGTAACTTTAACTAAAAAAACAAAAAAATTAAAAGATGTAGAAACTCCCACAGGCTGTTTTTCTTTGTCTTCCGCCTTTGCATTCACTAAGTCGGTTCCCAACAATGCAAAACTTCACATAATCAATCTTACTATGATATCTAAAAACTAGGAAAAATTAATGATAATATGGCTTACAGATATTAAATTTGTGGTATTGATCAGCGTTGATTTTTTCTTTTCATTCTTTCGCTTTGCTTGCCTGTGACGCAAGCAGAATGTGTAGATGTCCTCCACTTTCCAAAGGTACTCTGCACCACAGAACCTCATCTCCTCAATTTCATCATGGTGCTCTTGAGTGAAGCTCACAAGTTCATCCTTCCCCTCTAGATTGTGTCGTAGGTCACAAAGCTTGGAATCAAATGCTTTCATCCAACCTCTAACAGTTCTTAGATTGGAGCAATGAACTACATGTACATTGTCAACGTAATACTTTGCAAGGAACTCTTTTACATACAAGAGTGTTGGATCTCTATCACTTTTCTTGAGTGGGAAGCGAAAGAGTTGCTTGTATGTCAGAAAACTGGTTTTTCATGCAACTGTGTCTTCCTTTGCAACTTGTATAGCCTTGCTATTCCTTTGAGACAATCTTCTAGCTGCCACACTATTCTTATGATCAGCCGTAGAGGACTCTCCACCACTTGATTCGAGCTCTTTTACCCTTTTCTCTAGCATTGCTATTGTCTCTTTGAGAGACATTGTTTCAGATGGAGAAGCCATGTAATAGCTACAATGTCACAAGTTAAACCTTAAATCATATAAAGTGTGAACAAAACTTAAAAACGATAACAAAACATTTTTTCCAATCAATTAAAGTATTCAAATGTTAGATACATCAAAGGCTAAGCACTTGTGCATCTCCAAACTACTGGCAAATTTAATTGTGCACCACTTCTTGAAGACATGCATCTCCTACTAACTACAATAAAGTCATGTATCACTACTTTGCATGAGTTCCAATCTCTCTCTTCGTACTGCTGGCTTTGTATCCTCCATGTACAATGATCAGAACTATCACGTACTAGCCAGGCTAATTTGCATTTTTTGCCCTGCTGGTCAATCTCTCTAACAACTACATGTACAAGATCATCTTCACCATCACTTTTGGTTGCTAGAACGATATCACCAAACCTCTAACCAAGGGGGTGCATGTCTGATCTCTCCGAGAGTCGTAAGCTGCTTTTTGAATCAAATCCTTACCTCATACGCTACTAGCCTGTTACCTGTCAACGGAAGAGGTATGAACTTATGCATCAAAGATGAGATTGGTCTCACACAATCCCAAGTGTATGGCATAGTTTGTTGTTGTACAATGCTCATTCCAGTTGCATGCTGAACTATTAGTTTGTCAACCCCATTCTGTGAGGATATGCATTGTCTATAATACTCTGCCCCAAAATACAAAAAATATTGACCATTGTGCTCGATAGAGAACAATGTTTTTATTTTGGCCTTCCAATGCCCTATAGGAAGAGCATCAGTATCACCATTGTCCTGCTTTACAGTCACATGGTCACCAACTTTAAAAGCCTCACCCTGGTAAAGTCTCTTTTGGTAGGTTGTGACAAGAGTATTTTCACCTTCGCTAACTGTCATTGCCCACAGTTGTTGAAAGTACCTTTTCTCCTCATCTGAAAGGCATCTCTTTGTGCGTTTCTTCTTGGTTATACCAATCCCTTTCGCTCTAATCATGTTGTGGCAGTAATCCGTTTCATAATCTGCCAAAATCTTATGCCATAGCTCCCTGGTTCTTGTTAGAGATGAGAGTTCCAAGAGCCCCTTTTCATGGAAGATAGAGCATTGTGGACTCATAGGATGTAGTAGAGTGAAATCATATGGGAGTATCAACCTTTGGTGTAAGAATGACAAATTCCTCTCGTGTGGCAGGAATCCATCCTTCTCCTCTTGAAGCATGCGAGTAACCCATGTAAACAAAACACGTTTGTAAAAGTGGACCTAAGTTATCTCATAATTTTTTTTATTTGTCTTTACTTCCATATATATGGAGACCATCCTTTCAAAAATGTAACACCAATATACATCATGAGATCCATGCCTGATAATGTCATCAAGAAATTCCCCATTCCCAGCAACATGCTCCAATGGTGAAGAGTTTGGACCAAAGAATTCCTCGCTCCTTACTCGCCAAGATGAGAACAATGATCGCATCATCTCGATACTCTCCTTTGTCCAGCCCTTCTCACGACTAAAATTGTTAAATGTATGGGCAATGTCCATTAGGAGAAGACCAAGCTCATACATGGGTCTTGATACCTCGTTGATGACACTCAATACATATGGTAGACACCACTGAACAAATTTTTGACTTTCCTCTGCCTTAAAACCTTCAAAGTGCTTGCTAGGAGTGTGTGGCCACCTTCCATTGCGAATTGATGGTGGTGCAAGCTTGTATACAAGCTTTCAACATTCATCCACCTTCTTTTTCGATTCATTTTGCAATCCTTGCATGACATTTGATGTATATTTACTGAACAAATTCAATGGAAGAACATGCATTGTATCATACACCAAGTCACATGACAAGTCAAAGCCATATAAGTCAAAGAACTTCCATAGCACTGACTCTCCAGATAGTCCTGCATGTGCAAGATTAGTCTCTCTTTGAGTTTTAGAGGTTTCTCTTCTAGCTTGAGTTACTACATTGGACATTTCCAAAATGGAGCGTTTTGTTGGTGGATATCTTGCTTGTCATCTATTACCATCATAAACATATTGCCCTCTATACATTGGATTACTAGCATCAAGAGTTGATTTGGGCTTGTCTCTTCGACAACCCTCCTTGCCACCATCCTTGAAGAGTCCTATTTTGCATTGGGCAGGATGGTCTCCACTGACCATCATAAGCATCCCGCGTAATATGCATGTTTGTTGCCGTCCAGTTCCCATGCCAAAGATTTTGTTGACATTGTAGTTGTAGTGTACTTTTATTCCTGACATGAACAAGTCTTGCAATTCCTCCATAAGAGGACTTAGAAAAGCACCAAATAGACCACTATTGTTTCGGGACACTTTCTTGGAGCTAAATGGGAGGAACAATACTGGGAGTACACTAACGCTGGAAGACTTTCCCATGTTCAAAATTTTTATCTCTACAACCCCATTGTCTTTCTGTGTGGTACGAGAGGACTGGAACCCATCCCAATGTAGCAAAAGTGCCAAGTTACGGGGATCTCCCAGGAAAATTATTATGCCATATGAAAATACACAAAAAATGAGAAAAGAAAGCAAATAAAAATACCATGCCAGTAATTCTAAAACCATACCTCAATCGATTTCTTACTAGAGACTATACGTCTGCGACAATCTCTACACACGAAAATATATTCTTGAGTTTGCTCATTCCACCTTTGTTGAATCTCCGGCGAACGGGATGAAGGGGGAAACGTTGTGTACACCTTATTACACCCTGGGGTTGTACAAATAACTGGAAGCTCAAATGTCTGTTGTGGGTCCCAAAAGTGTTGGACTATACGACACTTTGCGCCATCCCAAAAATCATGGATAGACTCCAGTTGTAGTTCAGGTGGCTTTCCCAACCATTTGTCTTGGTTTCTCCACATGGAGAGCATGCCATGGCACAAAGAACGAATTTTCAACATAAGCTCAATTTGTCTTCCAATTGGGAGATAATCAAAGTCTAGTGTCTCCTTGCGAGGCTTGAGACAACTTGGGCACCTTTCACAACATGCCAAGCAATCACGCTTTGCTTTCCTTATTAATGCATGCACAAATTTCCACACTACATCCTTCATAGTTGTCCTCCTTGCTTGAATGTAAGAGCTCTGGCTCATGGCAATTCCCTTCTTCACCCATGCAGACTTTGTATCAAAGAGGTTGTACCATACCAAGCCCTTGAAATAGCGACTGCAATTGCTCCCAGCTAGTAGGCACCCTATAATTATCAAACAAAAAACCATCCCAATCTTGTTCAAGTCGAACCAAGATTTTGCTCAAACTTGGATCTTCTCTAGTGGAGTCATGCTTGCCTATTCTAGCCCCTCCCATGTCACCGAATAGTAGACGAAGCATTTCATCTTGACCGCTAATGGGAACTTGATATTCATCCCACAATGTCTGAAACTGAATGATCTTTGATAGAATCGCAATTCCAAGCGGTGCATGATTTGGACCAGTAGGTTGTTGGCAGTCTTCACCTGCTCTAGTTGTATTTGCTGATCTCAAATCTATGCCCTCTTGAAAGCCCTCTTCCACATTCAAAGATGCATTTGATGCTTCCATGTCTGGTACATTGTCATCAAAGTGCCTTACCTCCACATCGTCTCCATTTACAAACCCAAGCTCACTTGCTAGACTGCCTGCAACACTCCTTAGTTGTGCATGCCTGAAAAATGTCGTTTTCCCAACATATTTTCCACCCTGGCAAAATGCAGAACATGTACACCACATTCTTTGTGTGGTGTCATTGTCGAATGCACTCTGGAGAGGTGGTGTACTATCAGGCTCATTCACGTTAGGTGATTGACCCTAAAGGGCTTCAAGATTTCTGTTATGATTGAAATCTGGGTGAATTTTATGGAGTGTCTCCTGCTTTCTATGTTGAAAAAAGGTGCTTCTGCTCAGCATTTGATATCCTTCTGGTGTAAATAAACATTTATACGTACATGTACACTTGAAAGTCTTGGAGGTGGAAGCCATGTATGCCTATTTCACCTATTTGTCATTAGCCATGGTTACAAGGACTATAGTGGCCCAAAAACCACATCAACACTTGATGCTAGTGTCAAAGGCTATAGTACCACATACTTTAAGTCGCAGATACAAATTAGATAAAACTTTGCAGCATTGTGCAACTTTAATAATTAAAGAGCGACATACATTAAAAGACTAATCTGAACACGCTTGTAGAGTCTTTTAACATAGACGATGTATACATTCATACAAGACACAATTTCTTGCTTGGAACAAGGCTTTTAATCACAACAAGCCTATCACTTAAAACCCTTGGAGATATGGAATTTACATCATGGAAAACTACTTTGTAATAATCAACTGGATTTAATGTTTCCTTCAGAAGCACTAAAGCCATATTCTCGGGCCACCAATTGGTGTCATCTATAACTATTCTTGAAATGCGTATCGGTGGCCTTTCTCTCCCAAAGACATAAAAGTGTTTCTCTGGCCAAACGATCATCCCTTGAAGATGACAGGCTATCTCAGCAACTAGTTCTTCTACTACTTCCTGTCGAGCCATAACCTACATATGCATGTTGACAAGACCGTGCATTCAAAACTAATTTATTACTAACATGCGTGTGTCAGTATGGGAATGACCCACTCAAAGGCGGCAGTAGGATGAGTACTCGTACTTAGTCTCAGCGAAATTTAAGCATGACATAAACCTCTTCAGGAGTCATGACTATGCCACGGCTAGACGTCGCTCTTATGTAAAGAATATTTAATTAACTGTGTAAATTTAAAAAAAAAATCATATTTGTTTTTATTTCTGAGTTACGTACATGTGTACATGTGCTTCGTGATTCACAATAACCTAGCACCGAAGATGCTTATAATATAAAATCCTTTTTTCTTTGTATCTAAGAGACACGAGCATGGTTCAAATTAAATTGACAAAACATAACATTGTCAAATTAAGAGATCGAGCTATTGTTCAACTATCTTTTTGCTAGCTCGTTTTTTTAACTATACGTTTGTGTGTGTGAGATCCACAGCAACCAACCCTAAATGAAAAGGCACATGAAAGACTTGTTGAAACAAAGTTTCTTTTAAAACAAACTCTTTGATTTTAATTTAAGCCTTTTGGCAGATATTTGTATGCATACATGGACATGAATTTATCTGAATTTCTATGTGAGAATGATTTGCAAACTATGTGCGTGAGTGCAAAAGAGAGAGCCATGGTGCAAAGTAGACTGTTAAGTTGTACCTAGCCAAGAAAAAAAAGACGCAAAAAAGCTTGTCTTTGTCGACGACACCCAGCTCACGATCGAACTTCGAGAATCGTTGTCATTTCACTCAATTTGAAAAATGCATGTAGGGTGCGTAGGTCGATTCTCTGCATACAAAAAATTGAACTCCAATGAGAACACATTGGATATTTTTCTCACATTACGATTTTAAAAAAAGCCTAAATTAGTAAAGATTTATACGAATGGTTATGTATGTAAATTACCCAAGGTATAAAGACTTGCTATGCTCATTCATCTAGAAGATCGCTGGATCCGATTTGCTGGAGCTTCTACACAAAGGCAAAAGTTTCGATAAATATGGAGTGGCTTAATATTGAAGCGGTGTACGCTAAACAGTTTTAAAATTATCAGATGTACCTTTCGGGCTCCTGATGAGCGAGACAGTCGATTCCCATCACTGGACGAGCGCGCTGCACAGTGATACTGTGGCACCGCAGAACAAATATATTCACTGCATGAGCATTAATGTGGTCAGGAGGCTGGGACGAGGCTGGGACAAGGGTCGATCAGCTCAGCATATTTTGCGGGGAGGAAAGAAAAGGCTAGCTATAGCGCCTGCACATTGCGAAGACCAGTAGCCGCAGTGGATGAACCACCAAGGGGGAGTGGAGGCTCGCAAGGGTACTTTCTGCAAGCGCTAGCAGGTACATTCATGAATTAAGCATTAAGCTTGTTGTATATAATCCTGCACAAGATACATATTCAGGGACGTAGCTGCTACTACAACCGCGCGCAGCTGGCCGAGACCTGCAGATCAGCGCGTAACACTCTTTCTGATGAGCGATGAGAGAGTTCGTGCAGATGTAACTCATGAAGATTAGAGAAGTAGAAGCGGGAGAGACTGACCTACTGTGAAAAAATTAAATTTATTCGAGTTCGCAGTTTGCGCACCAAACAATAAGGTACAGCTGCTAGTAGTTTTGTAGGTACTCCATTCACGCCTTGGCTATGGTTCGCTTAATTCCATTCACACATTCACATCTTCGCTAGGGTTCACACCTAACATCTTCGCTAGGGTTCCAAGGTGTGATGAGGTATACGAAATTGAGAAAATCTCCCGCCATATGTAGAATTTTTCGAGCCAGAGGGAAAATGTAAAAGACTCATCTTGTTATGCATGGGTGTCTGTACGTGTGCGAGTTCACGTGTGATTGCACCTGCTCACTTGTGTATGCATGTGTGTGTGTGTGTGTGTGTGTGTGTGTGTGTGTGTGTGTGTGTGTGTGTGTGTGTGTGTGTGTGTGTGTGTGTGTGTGTGTGTGAGAGAGAGAGAGAGAGAGAGAGAGAGAGAGAGAGAGAGAGAGATGAAACGTTATATTAAAAGTCTTCAAAAGGCCAACACTTGATACGAGACTATATCTTGGTGGATAGGATACAATGTATAGGTACAAAAAATGAATGGTACAAAAATGATCATCATCGACATTCTCAATGTCTCGGAAAAAAACTAGCACGACAGAGTCTCTGTCCTAAAGAAATCAATGCTCTCTCTCTATCTGTGTGTGTGTGTGTGTGTGTGTCTGTGTGTGACAAATAATAGTTTCAATACCGAGAGAGTAAAGAGAGATGTCTTAGACTAAGACATATGTTTGGCGGAGACTCATATGTTTCCTAATTTGGAAGGTCAAGCCTTTTAGAAATGCTACAATCTAACCTTGTCATTATCCCCTCCTTGTATGAATCATTTGGCATATCATGTTGCCTAATGATAGTGCAAATAGGTAGTATCATTGTAGCATTATGAGAGAGATCGAGATCGAGAGAGAGAGAGAGAGAGAGAGAGAGAGAGAGAGAGAGAGAGAGAGAGACCTTTATAATAGACAATTTTTCAGTAGTGCATATGAATTGAGCCCATGCTTTTATTGGCTGCAGCAACGCACGGGTCACATACTAGTCGTCATTCTAAATGTCTCGGCTCTCTGTTATATGAATTTCACCCACTGTCTAATCTTTTGAAGAGACTCCTCCTCTTGTTTCCTCAGCCTTTGAGGTCTCTTGGGAGTGTCCCTGCTGCATAAGAAACTCGTTTTACAATGCATGTGTGTGTGTGTGTGTGTGTGTGTGTGTGTGTGTGAGAGAGAGAGAGAGAGAGAGAGAGAGAGATGAAACGTTATATTACAAGTCTTCAAAAGGCCAACACTTGATACGAGACCAATCTGATGCAATCTTGGTGGATAGGATACAATGTATAGGTACAAAAAAAAGAATGGTACAAAAATGATCATCATCGACATTCTCAATGTCTCGGAAAAAAACTAGCACGACAGAGTCTCTGTCCTAAAGAAATCAATGCTCTCTCTCTATCTGTGTGTGTGTGTGTGTGTCTGTGTGTGACAAATAATAGTTTCAATATCGAGAGAGTCAAGAGAGATGTCTTAGACTAAGACATATGTTTGGCTGAGACTCATATGTTTCCTAATTTGGAAGGTCAATCCTTTTAGAAATGCTACAATCTAGCCTTGTCATTATCCCCTCCTTGTATGAATCATTTGGCATATCATGTTGCCTAATGATAGTGCAAATAAGTAGTATCATTGTATCATTATGAGAGAGATCGAGAGAGAGACAGAGAGAGAGAGAGAGAGAGAGCCTTTTATAATAGACAATTTTTCAGTAGTGCATAAAGAATGTGAATATGAATTGAGCCCATGCTTTTATTGGCCACAGCAACGCACGGGTCACATACTAGTTGTCATTCTAAATGTCTTGGCTCTCTGTTATATGAATTTCACCCACTATCTAATCTTTTCAAGAGACTCCTCCTGTTGTTTCCTCGGTCTTTGAGGTCTCTTGGGAGTGTCCCTGCGGCATAAGAAACTCGTTTTACAATGCATGTGTGTGTGTGTGTGTGTGTGTGTGTGTGTGTGTGTGTGTGTGTGTGTGTGTGTGTGTGTGTGTGTGTGTGTGTGTGTGTGTGTGTGAGTGAGAGAGAGAGAGAGAGAGAGAGAGAGAGAGAGAGAGTATAGATATGTCTCTAGTATTATAGGTGGAGTCTTAAGCTTGTTGTGATTGGTGTTCATTTTCCTACCAAGACTCCGTAGAGAGAGAGAGAGAGAGAGAGAGAGAGAGAGAGTAGTAAATATGTCTCTAGTATAGGTGGACTCTTACGTTTGTTGTGAGGCTTGTTCACTAGAAAGACACCAGTATAGATGGACTTTTACGTTTGTTGTGAGGCTTTTTCATTTGACTACAAAGACGACTCCCTATGTGTGTCAGTGCTCTTTGTATAATGAATGTCACCCAATGTCGATTCTCTGCAAGAGACTTAATTCCTATTTTTTCCTCAAGAGTGTCATTTTCGTGTCAGTGAAAGGTTCTCAAGTACTATTGGTTTGTTGGCACTTGTGAAGGTTGAAAATGTTATCATGTAATATTGGTTTGCTAGCCTATGTGGAGGTCGAAAACGACACTATAAATCATCTCTGTAGCGGTTGTCAAGGACTTTTAGTGGGCAACAATAAATTATATCAATGCCAATGAGAGAAGAACCGAAAAAATAATATTGTTCCATACCTCAAATGATTTTAGTCCATCTCTATAGTTATTTGGCACACTTCGCTATATCAACTATCTCCCTCCACTACTCCTATTTTCATATAGCACTACCTTACTAGGTCATTGATATCCTTCGCCTAAAATGAGCAGGTTGACAAGAATGAGAAATAGATGACAAACACCTCTCTCTCTCTCTCTCTCTCTCTCTCTCTCTCTCTCTCTCTCTCTCTCTCTCTCTCTCTCTCTCTCTCTCTCTCTCTCTCTCTCTCTCTCTCTCTCTCTCACTCACTCACTCACTCACCATCCTCTCAGACCCGTGACACAGAGAGCGTTGTAACAGATATCAAAATCCTCTCTCTCTCTGACCCACGATGTACCGCATCTCTCTCTCTCTCTCTCTCTCTCTCTCTCTCTCTCTCTCTCTCTCTCTCTCTCTCTCTCTCTCTCTCTCTAGGATGTACACGCACATTTGTGACACGTGGCAACGATCACAACTCGAGAATATTTTGAGCTCTATAAAGTAGTAGTATAGATTGCAAGAAAACCATAGAACATTGCATCTTTATGAATTAATTAATTGCAGTATATTTGTTTCATGGTTCACAAACTGTAGATCTCTATCAGGCTCATCCAAAATGTCATTTAAACATGAGTTGTTTCCTACTCTTTGATAGTGTAACGTCAATAAATAAAAGTGCTACATTTTAGCATTCACTCTATTCTTCTTAGTTTCGCATCTTGCTTTCCTCTTGAGCTGTGCTCAAACTTTGTTTAATGAAGCTTGCAGAGGGAAGATGTCGAGCACCAAGATAGCCCTGAAAAATCAACATAATTCAATTATCATCACTGTTATCCTCATAGGTCTTCTCTACCATCTATGCAACCTGCAATCCAGCAGGCACCATAGCCTCCCTTCCTAATTTCACCTTCAGAGATGGCCATCATACTCAAAGTGTTGCTCACCTTACGTTTCAAAACTATGTCTCTCTCTCTCTCTCTCTCTCTCTCTCTCTCTCTCTCTCTCTCTCTCTCTCTCTCTCTCTCTCTCTCTCTCTCTCTCTCTCTCTCTCTGATCACACACACACACACACGCTTAGCCATGACGAACACCTCTCTCTCTCTCTCTCTCTCAGACCCGTGACACAGAAAGCGTTGTAATAGATATGGAAATCCTCTCTCTATGATCCATCATGTACCACATCTCTCTCTCTCTCTCTCTCTCTCTCTCTCTCTCTCTCTCTCTAGGAGGTGTACGCAGATTCGTGACATGGCAATGCTCACAGCTCGATTATTTTAAAGCTATATAAAGTAGTATAGATGGTGCTTTTTTTTCATTGCTGAACAACTCCGGCGAATTTTTTTAATGGATAATAAAAGTTTGGACATTAACTACATTGTAACTAAATACGTGTTTACATTTCCTATATAGAGAATATTGTTTAATAAAAGTGTGCTAGTTAACCCTATATAGGAAATAGTAGGTACGATCATTTTCTTATATTGAATAGCAAGTTACCTAGATAATCCACTTGTTTTCCTATATAGAATCGTCGTGTTATGTAGACATTTCCTTTTCCTAGATATATATAGGAAAACGAGCTTGGTATAACTAGTAGAACACATACATTTTACAAGATACATAGGTTTTTCCTATGTAGGAATTGATTTAAAGTTCCTTGTGAATTTTCGCCAATTTCCCATTTGGTGGCCACTCTTGCGAGGCTCTAGGAATTAGGGTTTTTTCCGATGGTTTTCTACTGCCTTTGGGCATCCAGAAGTGGTCTCCTATGCTAGGGTAAGCTGCCGATGAAGTGTCATTGCTTTTGGGTTAGCCATTAGGTGGTCACTTCTACTTATAGGTCTCTACCGCTCGCTTTCTATGTGAACCCTACGCTAGTTTTCGCGACAAAACAACAAACATGCACCAAAATCTCAAGGTGGTGAGCCTACCTCTCATGTCTGGAGCCCGTCGAGTGGTCGTGCGCGTTGTAGAAGCTGCTGGAAGTTCCGTTCGCTCTAGGTGGCAAAAGCTCTCTCTCAAAAGTCAATAGTAGAAATGAGCTTAAAATGAAGTGAAAATTTCTTCTAATGGGGGTCCCCGAATCAATTTCCATGAAATTTGACATGTGCTTCCAACTTCTTGCGAGATGCGGTTTAGGCTCAAACATTTTTTGATTTGGACTCCATTTGCTCAGTATACGAGAATTTTGACGTTTCGGCTTTCCGCTCCATTCTCATAATTGTACCCCCATTGTACCATAGGTTGTCCTATAGTCACTGATCATCCCCATATTTTTTGTTTTTCATTACGATCATTTTTTACCTACTTTTTATATTTTTGAAGTTTTTCTGCCAAAAATTAGTAAAATTAAAAGAAAAATAGAAAATTAAACCCAAAAAAACTCCAAAAATCATAATAATTCAAAAACATCACCGCAAAACACTATATACACTCTCATGCAATTTTTATGGCCGGATTTCTCTGTTTTACCAATATTTTGCCCAAAAAATGGCTATTTTTACTTATATACACACACACACCTAGGGGCTTGATTTGGTGTTTGGCCCCATATACTTGTCTATTCATATTGTATAAGGGCATATGTACTTGGGTTAGTCCAGAAAATTTTACAATCAAACGACAACCCTTTAAAATAGTCGAAAAACATGCCCCTTTTTACTCTTTCTGCCATTGGGTCCGCATTTGAGAATGCCTCCCCCCCTCCTAGCCGGAGTCCTCCCGGACGACAAGGTATTGCCTCGGAGTATGTGTCGTGCATGGGTTCAAGATTGCGCTAATGCTTGGCCGTGTAATGTGGCCCTATATGATGCATACTCGGTCAATGCATGGAAAAATTAATGTTGTGCAAGAGGAGGGTATAAGCCATATGCTTATTGGCATTTGCCATCGAGGTTTTCTGTTTGTTGTTGATTTGCTCGGCAGATTTTCTTTGCAAGTAAAAGTTGTAACTCTACCGCTCTTTGTTTGATTGTCTTTCTTGCAAAAGTCGCTTGGTTTGCCGCTATTGTTGATATGGCCGTAGTCGTCTCCTTGGAGAGAATTTTCGTGGCAGAATTGGCCATAGTCTTTGTCTCTTTGGCTTTCCATTTGTAGCTTTGCTTTGCCGGTTTTTGTAGGTGTATTGCTACTTCCTCGGTTGTCATTGTTTTGCTGCTAATTGGCACCCATATAAATCGGTTTGCCGGTTTTATATGTTGTGTGTCTCTGCCTTCCAGTGTTGCTTGTACTGAAGGGAGTTCCTTTTGCTTTGGTTTTAGGATCCAAATGTGAGTCGCATTTAAGTTGTTGCTGAGTATTTTCTTTGGGATCCATATCTGTTTTATTATTATTCCCTTGGTTTTTGGTTGAACTATCTGCTTCTGTTGACTTCTTCTGTTGTATTGTGGTTTGTCTGCCATGTCACCTCTATCCTTCCACACCCATACTTGTTTGTTGCGTGTTGCTAACCTTGATCTTGGCACTGCGATCTATGTTGTTTTATGTTTGTAGTGAACATGGTGGGCAGTTCCGTGTTTGTTCGCCATGTTGTTCTTTAGTGGCACCCATCCTTTTTGGCTCTTTCTCCAATGATTGTGTTGCTGCCATCTGGTTCTTCCGTGGTTGCAGAGAAAAGGATATCACATGTTGTTCTTTTGCATGCTGAATTTTGACTGCATCCGCATTTCAATCTATCTGCACATTGTACTCTTTTTGCCAAGGTTGTCCCAACAACATGGGGTGTTGTGTGCTTTCATCCTCAACCACATAAAACTTGTGTGGGTAAATATTTTGATGTACTTGTACATGCAATATAATCCAGCCCAATGTGTTCAGCGAATGTGATGTACTACTTTCCAGCACTTGTGGAGTAGGATGTAGTTGACCTTTGAGCTTGAGCTGTTTGTATAATTTGTAAGAGATTATATTTGCTTGAGCTCCAGAATCAAGCAATGCCGTCGATTCAACTTGATTGCTACCCACTTTGACTGCAATTATTGGCTCCACTGTGTCTTCATCAAAATTCGTTAGTCGAATGGCATTGATTTGCAACAGTGATCCACATTGTTGTTGTTGTCGTAGAAGCCGTCTTTTTGCAATGCGTTCTTTTGCTTCTACTTGGGCTTCTTCTCGTACCCTCTGTTTCTCCTTCATCCGTTTTTTTTATTGATGGATTTGTTGAAGCATATCCTGTGTTAGTGGTAAATGATATTTCTTTAATCGACACCCACTAATCCAATTTGGCATTTCTTCACCTGCTAATGTAGCAAGCTTGACAGCTCCACTTTGTGATAAATCACTAATCACAAAGGGTCCCATCCCTCGCTTTTTAAGTTTCTTGGCATGTTGCTTCAAGGTATAAACAAGTACATAATCACCTGTTTTGAACTCTTTTGTGCGCACATGCTTGTTAAAAAAATCTTTTTGTCTTCTCTTTTTAGCATATATCGAAGCTACAGCTCTCAAGAAAAGTTCATCTAGCTTTTCAAGATCATCTATTCTTGAAGAGAGCTCATGCCTTGTCCATTCTAAGCGTTTCGCTACTCGTAGAGTTGGAATTAAAAACTCTACGGGTAATATAGCGTTTAGGCCAAACACCATGTTGTACGGTGTCGTTCCTATTGATGTTTTGTAAGCTACCCTGTATGCCCGTAGTGTTGAGTGTAACTGTTGATCCCAGTCTGTTCTTGACTCTGATACAACTTTATTAAGAACCGTGCATAGTGTTTTATTTGCCTGTGTATGATATGGAGCAGATTTTCTATGTATGACCATGAATTCCTCTAGCAGATATTCAATAACTTCATTAAGAAAATGTGTTCCTCGATCACTGACAATTTCTATTGGTAACCCATATCGTACAAAGACATTCTAATACAAAAATTGTGCAGTGGTTCATGCATCTGCTTTTTGTGTTGCCTTAGCTTCCGCCCATTTTGTGAGATAGTCCGTAGCCACAATTATGTATTGGGTATGGGTGCGATATGCAGGGGGTGAACTAGGCCCCACAAAATCAATGCCCCATTTTTCAAATGCCCTTGCTCCCATCATTGGCCATAGTGGCATCTCATCTCTCTTTATCGGCACCTTGGTGCGCTGACATGCGTCACAATGCTTTACAAACTCCTCAGCATCCATATGCAATGTAGGCCACCAAATTCGTGCGGTTAAGACAATTTTTGCCGTCTTATCGCCTGAAAAATGGCCTCCACTTATGCCGCCATGTGCATGTTCTAGAATCAACAAATATTCACTTTCACTTGCACAGATTCTAAGTTGATTGTTCTTTCCTCGCTTATAGAGCTGGTTCCCAATTAAATTATAGTCACAAGCCTCCAGCTCTATAAGCCCTTTTCCGTGCTCTTGTGATGTTTTAAGGAAACGTCCTTGTGGTTAAGAAATCAATGATATATTGACTCCATGCAGGTGCAATGTTTACCTGAAACAATGTCACGTGATCCACTTGTCGTTTGATACTACATATAGTACAATTGTTAGCATAAGCATGTGTGTCAGCATACATAGTTGGCCAATAAACCCCTAATTGTTTCAGTCTCTGGTGTGTTTTCATTGTTGAACAATGAAACGCACAATCTTGGACGTGTGCTTCTTCAAGATAACACTCGAATTCCTTTGGATTTATACATAATCGTAGAATCTGGTCCGATCCTAAATGATACAGCTGTCCTGCAATCAACTAGAAGTTTTTTGTTTGTCGAAGTGTTTGCTGTTTGGATCTGTCTTCCTGGTTATCAAACCTACCTCCAAAGGAAATGATGCTAACAATTTCCTGAGACCATTTGGGTATCATTTCAATATTGAAAAGATACACATCAGGTATGTCATCATCTACTCATTCAGGAGCTTCCCCGTTTTGTAGCCTTGAAAGATGATCCGCCCGTAGATGTGTTTTACCCTTTTTGACCACCACTGTGAAAAAAAACTCTAGCAATATAATAAACCAACGTACAATTATCCCGGTATTGCATGGTTTATTTACCAGATACAAAAGAGCTTGGTGATCTGTGAAGAACACAAATTTGTTTGCGAGCAAATAATGTCGAAATTTCTTTACGGCATAAATCGTTCCTAACCCCTCTCTTTCAGTGGTTGTGTAGTTCTTTTCTGCACTGTTTAACTGTCGACTTGCATAACAAACTAGGAAATCCATTGTTCTGTCTCCAGGTTGAGCCAGAATACTCCGGATTACAGATGCAAATGCATCAATGTGAACATGGAATATCTTTTTCCAATCTGGTGCCTTAAGTACCGGTGTTGATACAAGGTTTTCCTTAAGCTTTTGGAATGAAGTTTCACACTCCTTAGTCCATTCGAACTTGACTAACAAATGATACAGAGGTTGTGCAATGACTGCATACATATATATGAATCTTCGATAATATCCGCAGTGTCCCATGAAGGATTGCACTTGTTTCGCATGAGTCGGCCTGGGCAGGTCTACTATGACTTTGATTTTATCTAGATCAGTGGTTATGCCATTTCTTGAGACTCCTAAGATGCGGCCTTGCCTAACCATAAAACTGTACTTTTTCGGGTTAAGACAGATTTAATATGTTCTGCATTTCTCAAATACCTTTTGTAAATGGTCAATATGTTCTTCTCATAGAAGAGAGTGTACACAAAGATCATCCATATATATTTCTAAGAATATTCTCAGGTATTCTTTGAACAAATGCGTCATTAACCTTTGAAAGGTAGTTGGGGCATTAATTAAGCCAAAAGGCATAACTCGATACGCATATATTCCACATTTTGTGGCAAGCGCTGTTTTGTGTTGAACCTCTATTGCAATTTCCAGTTGGTTATACCCTGAAAACCCATCTAGAAAGGAATAAGCCCGTTTCTCGGCCACCCTCTCAAGTACATGTTCGGTGATCGGCAAGGGATAATTATCCCTTATGGTGGTTGCATTTACCTTTTCGAGGTTCACACACACTCGCAGCTTTCCGTTCTTTTTGGGGACAACCACAATGGGTGACACCCAATCTGTATGCTCGATTTCATAGATGAATTCAGCATCCATCAGCTTGTCAATCTCCTCTTTGATTCATTTAGCAAATGTGTCATTATATGTGTAAGGGCGTTGTTTGCTAGGTTTGGCATCTGATTTCAAAGGAATTGTATGTTGGCATATCGATGGATCAACTCCTTTGAGGTCTTTGTAGGACCATTCAAACACATCTTTATACTTCTTGAGAATTTGTGTTAGCCGTTCTTCTTCTTCAGGCTCTAAATCAGTTGCAATATACACCGGCGGAGGCTTTTCACCTGGTTCAGCGAGGTCTATCCGTTTTGCATTTTTCGGCCCATCGTAAGATTCCTGGTTTATCCTTTCCCTGACTGGTGGTGTCATTATGATTTTTCTATCCTGGATGGTGAATTTTTGATAGTGTGATGGTACATTCATGTTTCCTTTTTCTGACTCCTTCTTACCATCACTTTCTCCCTCAGTCGTCCATACCTCTCGTAACGACCGTTTCGGTTCTTGGTATTTCTTTTTACGCTCCAATTTGGTCCACTCTGGGTCTTTTGTTGTTTCTTGTTTTGATTTTTGAGATTTTTTTAATTTTGTTTCTATTTTAGCTTTCGATACTTGTTTTATTTTCTCTTGCGTCCGTTCCCTTTGCACTCTCAAGAATCTTCCTAATATTTGGTCTTTTACATAATCCTCTGCTTTCACAAGCATTAGATAGTGAGTTTCATCTTTTATCCTGGGCATCAGGTTCTCTCTCATTTTGTTTTCTGCTCGTTTTTTCCTATAGCGTTCCTGGCGTCGAGGGTGCTGATTGGCAAAATCATAAAACTTGATATTCTCTGTTTTCTCCCCACGCTCGCTTGAGCTATCTGAACACTCATTATCTGCATCGTTATTTACTTTCAGATGCTCAGAGAAGTTATAAAACTCTTCTTGTTCTGGTGGTTCTACAATCTCATCTCCTCCTGGTATAAGGCTTACCATGTAATAGGGTAGCACATCATAGCAATTCTTATCGCAAAATTTTGTCGTTGGACTATCTGTAATGGTACAGACATCCAATGTTGCTAGTATGTGTTCCCATTCCAGAGGTTCCAAGCCATCTTCAGGAAAAGGTTGTGGAATATAATCCTTGTCCTCAATCGCTCTTTCGAAGACGCATTCCTCTCTTTTTAAACTCCCACACTATGAAGCTCCGCACATCCATAGCTCTTTTTGTTGCCCTAACCATGCTGGGAGTTCAGACCCTGCCAATGTAGCTGAATCAAACTCTTCCAGTGGTGTCTGGTTCACATCTTTGTAAATATGGTCTTTTAAGTGTATTTTGGTTGTAGTCTCGCCATGTCTGAGGTATATGTGGTCGTAACCCCAATCCTGGATCATCTTTAATTGTCTCATGAATGGTCTTCCCAAGATGATGACGTAATTGTTCTTTTTGTCGAAATCGACTATTGCAAACGTATGCTCATACTCGATTCCGCACGAAGTGACAATTACTTTTTTAAGAGTCCTAGAGGCTTTTCCATACACCCATCTGCCAATTGCAATTTCATTCTGGTAGCTCTCAAAGCCGATTTTCCCCATTTTTTCCAGATTTCTTTGGTGGCGATAGTGACTCCTGCTCCACTGTCTAGAATAGCTTTGGAAAATACTCCTTGGAATTCTACTGGTAGCGTGGTGTTTCCATCTTCTCCCTCACAATACTCTCCAACTTTGTTTAAAGGTACTCGCCTAGTGTTTAGTTGAGGCCTATCCAATTCTCTGATTCCTTCCTGAAGCTTCGAGTGGGGTCTTTCACTCCAAATTTTTCTAAGCATTTGCCTACTATGGTCCACATGTTTGGTCGTAACCTCAGGAGTTCGACTAATGTGATTGTGCATGCCACCAGGGTGGACAATAACTCAATCAACCCTTGTGAATCCATCACTCTGCTAGAAGAAAGTCTTTGAGATGGGATTGCTCTCACCTCATACTTGGTTTCATACTCTCCTAGGTAAGAGGGTAGATTTTTTAGTGAGTCTGGTTGGCTGTGCCCCGAACTAATTGATCCATGGTCTCCCTCTTGCGAATGCATATCAAAGTTCATTTGTGAACATTCTTCAATAGGAGGTAAGATCTCATTTTTCTCTTTTCTCTTGCTATTCATGTGGTAACTCATCCTGTTAGCTTCGTTGGCATCACGAATTTGCTTCCACAGGTCATCTAGATCGTTACAATCCTTACCCATTTCTACCAATGTTTTAAGATGGAACCCATCACTTGCCTCATTTGTTGTATTTGGCACTATGATAGGCTCTCCCCTAGACTCAGAGGCATTCATGAGTCTTGCCTTTGTGTCTACTTGTTTCTCTAAAGTTGGTTTGATAGGGGTTGGAGCTGGTACTTCATGCCAACTTGCAGGTTTACTAAGCGGATTTTCTATCAATGATTGGCGACTGTTTCAATCATCTTTCGACACATTTCCAACGTCTTTTTTTCTATTTCAGCATATGGATAAGTCATCTATCTTTGCTCTTGGGTTTGGTTGTTTTTGAGTCTCGCTTCATAGGCTTTTAAAAGTGTATCTAACTGCTCATTTACCTTTTCTGCCAATACATATCCTCCTGATTTTGCACTTTTGGGTTCTGCTATTTCCTTGGGTGCTATGGTTGTCGTAGTGTGTGAGTTTAGGCTACCTAGATCCTCTAACCGCTCTAATCTATCCTTTGTGTGTTTTAACTCCTCGAATAGAGCCGTTTGCTCTTGTTCTCTTCGGGCTTTCATACGCACCTTTCTAGCTTTCCAAGTCCTTCTCTGATTTTTCCTTTCTGAACTTGGGGCATCGGTTTTTGGCTCTTCAATTATGGGTTCGTTCGTTATTCTTTGAGCTTGGGATCGTGTCACTACCTGAATAGGTATTATTGTCTCATTTTCTGACCCTCCACTGGAAGGCACTGCTTCTAGCATGTTCAAGGTAGTTTTTGTTCCTTTGCTCGGGTTCTTAGGGCAATTAGGAATCAAATGAGTAACTCCACACTCGGTGCAATATGCGTTGACTCTAATGATTTCATCATGAGGACAGTCTCTTAGCCAATGATCTCCACCACACTTGTAGCAGGGTCCCTTAGGTTTTTGAGGTGCTCCTTGAGCTCCTCTTTGTTGGTATGCATGTCTCTGCCCTCCCATGCCTCTGTTGGCTATGAACAACAATGTTCGTTCATCCAAGCTATATCTTCCTTCTCCCGCTGTCTGTGCAGCTATTGGTGGTCCTGCACTTCCTAGCATGCTCCAAGGTTTTGGCGTTGATGGTTCTTCCGGTGGATAATAGACATGATTTGCATCATATCCATTGGGATCTTCATAATATGCATGCATAGGCACCAAAGGCTTCTCTTCTGGTTCGGTTACTGTTGGTGTGTATCTTATGCCGACTGGTCATAATCCTGGTAGGGGTGGTTGCTGCCCCAACAGTGGCTGTGGTCTTTCTACACCTACAGGTCCTGGTAGGTTGCCTGCTTGATATCTAGGCATCGGTGGAAGTTGAGGAGATGCTACCTGAGCTTGGGGAGCATAAGGTCTCTCTCTCACATACCCCTTGTTATAAGAACATTCCTCCGTTCCATGGTTTGTCCATTTTTGTTCAATAGCACACCACTTGGGCTGTTTAGCCTGAGGTTTGGCGTACAGGTTAATCTTTTTTAGCACTTACTCTACAAGCTGCTCCTGGATTACAGCTACTTCTCCTTTTGGTGCCGTCTTACCGGACTTGCTTCCACTTTGTTGTGAGGATGAATCGTCGTCAAGATCCTTGAATTCACCCTCTTTGTAGACCGCAAAATTGTCTACAAGGTAAAGAGCCTCCTTAGTTAACTCATTTAGCGTCGTGCTCCTCTTCATATGTAAGTCCTTCTAGAGATTTGCATTCCTTAGTCCTTGAATAAATATAAGCATAAGTCTGGACTGAGTTGGTAGTTCTTCCAGAGGACAGAACTTAACATATCTTTTTAGTCTTAGGGCTGCCTTTCGCACAGATTCCCCGTCTTTCTGTTTGAATTTATGGATTTGTAAGACAGCATTATGAGCTATCCCCCTTTGTGAGAACTCCTCAATAAACTCGTCAAACACCTCCTCCATAGACTCAAAGTTTCTACGCTCCACAGAGTCAAACCAAGTAGCAGCATCCTCCTCTAGGTTAGTCCAAACCCTGCAAATTGGGTAGGGAAGTCTAACACCTCTTCAACTCTAATTACATGCACAAAGGCTGCTACATGATCTCTAGGGTCTCTATTTCCCGTGTATTTCTTATTTACCCATTTTTGCACTTGAGAAGGTCTAATTCTACGATGGTCTACAAATCTCATCATTGGATCTCCTCGTCCCAATCTGTATACCTCCTTTGGCCTTCGGTAGTGGACGGGTTCCTCTCCCAATGGTGCTCCTAAGCCATAATTTCTAACAGTTCTTGCAAGAGATGGTTCATCCCTTCGAACTCGTTCTATGGGTGGTCTTCTAGGTTCTGTTGACCCTTGAGTTTTTGGCTTACTCTCACCCTGATACCGTGAATAGAGTGGTGGTTCTTGTAAATCCCTTAGCCCTCGTGCGGCTTGATAACCATCTAGGTTTCGGTCTTGTTCTAATGTTGCACTCTGTCGAAGCCATGCCTGCAATGATGGCTGAGTTGCTGATTGGCTCTGGTTGTTGAATATCTGCGGTCGGGTAGAATGTGAGGTTACGTCATACTCTTCTGAATAGGTATTTGTCGACTTGCTAGGGGTGTAGGTGGCTCTTGGCACTTCTTCGAGGGTATATGTAGGCATTTCTGGAACTGTTGCCTTTTCTACCTCCTTTGGGAGAATACGTTTGTATTCTCGCCCGTACCTATCAACAAAAAAAATATCCTTTCCCATAGCAATTTCATAAGAGAATAAGTAAAGAACTTTGTCTTTGCTTAATTCGTTTGGGTAGGGTTCTTTGCAACAGAAGTAAGAGACTATTCCTCGCTCTCATGCTTGCTTCTTGCTTTTCCGTTGAATATAGTTGTACACAAGCGTTTAATTTTGGCAATCGAATCAAAGCATTTAACCACTAGAGGTGGTCTAAGTAATGATTGGTATAACTTGGAGAGTTAACCTCAACCACTATTGTCTTTATACACTTTTGATGTTCTGGATTAGGTTTGATAATCTGGAACTGTACTTTCCTCGGATGTTGGTCAATTTACCTAAAAAGTCTTAATTCCGTCTTTGCTATGTCAAAAGGTCAATCCTACATAGGTCTGTATCTAATGTCTAAGCTACAGCCTTCAAGAGTGCATAAGAGGAGTTTTCCTACAGCGCTTTCTAGAGCCAAATACCCATCAAACGGTCTCGAAACTCCATAGAACTTGAAGGAGACCCTACTATCACCAATAGGTCGCTCTCCCTAAGGTCCATGAACCAAAATCCCAACCCTAAACACCTGGTGCAAAATCACGTAGGATGTCTGGTCGAAATTAGCAGGTCGTCGTTTCCAAAAACTAAAGTGCCTAATGTGTATCTCTACTCAATGCAAACGCGTGGATATGGTGAAATGCGAAAACAGACAACGTATGCTCACCGAATCACCAGATGAAGCTCGTAGGTCGAGCTCGCAAAACCGGACCGTACGCCCGCAATGTAGGTATCGGCACGTAGCTCTTGTCGGGGGCAACACGCTACACTTCTCCGCATTCGATTTCGACCACCAGTGCACACGTAGCGTCAAGACGAATCTCTCACACTCTCTCTCGTACACAGTACGCTCACTCACAGACAATGCTTTTTTTTTAAATGACAAAGGTATTTCATTAAGGTCAAAAAGTGGTATAAATACCTTACAATCTCAAACCCTAATGTTCCAATTTAACCATCTACTTAATCTAAATGTCAAAACTGAGATACAATCTGGAAACTTCTGTAAGCCCCAATATTTACAAAGGTGAAATGTCGGGTTTTCTCAATAAATGAATAATTACAAAAAATAATAATCTGCCGAGCAGTCATTTTTCGTAGGGTGTGTCCAGTCGCTACCATCCACAGATTGCCATTACAACATTGTCAATCTCTTTTATCACTTTGTTGAGGTTAACAATATCTCATAGCTATTTAGTTGATATTGTGATGCCAGAAGGTCAATGGTTTTCCAGCTCTATTGTTATCGTCCCAAAAGTAAGCTAGTCAATTCAGACCCTTATTACTCACTTTCCTGGTAGTTTTTATTTAATAGTGTCTTTGCGATGGGTCCTAGAACTTCAGATAGCCAAGGGGACTAGTGCGGGACAGAGTTCTTGAAGTACTTGGTTTCTTCCCTACACTAAAGAACCCTAGCTGCTCTTTTGCACTTCTTTACGAATTCCCCTAAGATGTCCCCCCAGACTTAGGCTAGACCATGAGGGGGCTAAGAGTTTGTCATGAAAATCTACTCCTTTCCACTTACCACCTTTTGAACCAAGTTTAGTGGCATTTAACATACCTTTGGTCATAATAGCCCAACTTGGTCTTGTTTGTCCAATGAGACTACAAAAATATTGCAAAGCGGGCCTCAACATGGGCAACTAGGTTAAGAATTGGGAGACCTCCTTGGTCCACCAATGAAGTGTCTCTTTCCCATCTGGCCCACTACCATGGTTTGGAGGATTTTGTGTTGTTTTTTCACAGAAAGTAGATCACAATTGTAAAAAGGAATAAAGATTAAAAAATTTTGAACAATCCAACCAAAATAGATACATGGATATCTTTGAGCTTTTTTAAACTTGAGGGTATTTTGGGAATTTTCACAAATTAGAGGGATATTTTGGTAGTTTTTACAAAATAAGAAAGTGAAATGTGCACATTGCACATTAACATTTGAAACCAAAATAAATTGAAAATCAAATAAAATAAAAACAATGTAATAAAGACACATTGAAAAAAAACAAAAGAATATTTTAATGTCTTCATAAAACAAGGTGAGATATGGCCTACATAAGGCTATGAGAAGAAATTGATAGTAAATTGATTCTTTGTGAGAGAAAACAAGAAGGTGACACTAATTTACATTTGTTATCGTAATAAAATATTATGTTATTAAAAAAAAGATAACATTAAACTATTTAGACTACAACATATTTGTTGAAATTAGGGTTGGAAGAAAACACACACAGTTTGGAGAAGACGAAGGAAGCTCAAGGAACACAACAAAGAAAGTATTACTTAGTGTGCAATGGAAAGATAAGATTTCCCTAGAGTGATGGGCATATATGCAATACACGGGGGAAAAAACCTCCTAGTCAGGGAAAAAATGCCCCGACGGTCCTAAGTGTGCTCACACACATACGACCACATGTATATGGTAACAAATCCCCCTTGGGAGTGATGTGGTGAACAAGAGCTATAGAGTATAGGGAAGTGACATGCCCTGAGGACATGATCAGTTCACATAATCAAGTAGGCCCAAAACTTTGCACAAATCTTCAAACTTCTTAGGAGATAATGCCTTTGTGAAAAGATCTGCAAAGTTGTCTTGTGTTGGCACATAAGCGAAGTTAATCTCTCCTGCTAAGAGCCTCTCCCTGACATAGTGGTAACGCACCTCAATGTGCTTTGTGCGAGCATGAAAAACTAGGTTCCTTGCAACTGCCAATGCGCTCTGACTGTCATTGAAGATAGTGTTGGGAGTGTCTTGTCCCAACACCTAAATCAGTCATAAGGCGTCTGAGCCATACACACTAAATCGTAGCTGTGATTGAAGACTACCCTGTACTTAGCCTCACAACTAGAAGTGGCCACAGTAGGTTGCTTCTTGATCAACCATGATATGCATGAGCTTCCAATCATGAAACAAAAACCACTTGTGGACACTTGTGTGTCAAAACAACCAACCCAATCTGAGTCCGAAAAAGCATGAAAATTTGGTGAAAACGATCTCCCCTTGGGATAAAACAAACCAAGATGTAAAGTGCCGCTCAAGTAGCAAAAGATCCTCTTGAGAGACTACCATTCTTAGACCTTGGGCTATGCATAAATCTACTAACCTATGAGACTGCAAATTGAATATCCGGCCTCGTGTTGCACACATAAATGAGACAACCAGTAACTGTTTGGTAAAGAGGGACATTGACAGGATCAACAGCATCATGAAGACTCAATTTGAGACCTACTTCCAGTGGCAATAGGTTTGCAATCTTCAAGTACAAACTTACATAACAATGTCTCTATGTAACTTGTCTGACACAAGGCAATACCACCATCACACTGCTTAAATTATATACCCAAGTAATGATGTAACAGCCCCAAATATTTCATCTTGAAAGGAGCATTCAAATGAGCCTTAAATTCAAAAATATATCTCTCATTTGGTCCAGTGACCAGCAAATCGTCCACATAGAGAATGACAATTGGCCTTCAACTTAGGACACTTCTTGATCAAATGATCATTAGCTTTACAATAACGGCAACACATCTTCTTTTTTCCCTTATCCACAAAATTCCCACATGAAGTGTTGACTGCAAGAGCATTAGGAACATGTGATTTACCACTCACATAAGAGCCAATGAGAAGTGGTTACATTGTTGTTACCACCTTTTATTGGAGCAGCAATAAAGGCATGTTCAATTGCATGTTGTCTAGTCCTTTTTTTTTTTGGAAAGTGACTCTTGCAACTGCAATGTGCATAATGCATCAAACTTGACAACTTCAGGATTTCCTTGGGTCATAAGTCTCTAAGTACTAGCAAAAGTCTGGTAAGAATCTGGCAAAGGATCAAGAATAGTATGCACAAGGGAACTGTCAGAAATAACTTCACCTATAGAAATAAGTTGCTCATTGATATAATTGACACCAGCAAGGAAAGTTTCCATGTCATCTTCCTCATGCATAAATTTTGACTCCAGCTCTTTACACAGCAACGCAATTTCTGCCTCATTGCGACATGCATAAGGATCAGCTAGAATATCCCAAACCTGTTTTACAGATTTCGTTGAATGAATGTGGGGAGTAATAGTGTGCTTCATAGGCAACACAATCAATGCATGAGCCTGTACATTTTTACATCCCAACGAGCTTTCTCAGTCGTAGGCAAAACAGCTCTAGCAGCAGCAACCCTACCACCAAAACCTGCAACATCCTCAACATCGCCTACATCCTCAAAACCAGGACGTACATCAATGCCCTGCACTACACAATGTTCCAAATGCCCTTCAACACCAGAACATGTACATGTTTCATCATATAAGCCCACATAGGGTAATTGTCCCCATCCAATCTGTCCTCAGCAGCAAACATCCCGAATACATATGTGTTGTTGTCAACTATGATAAATGTTGCACCTGATGTGAAAACTGCCCAAAAAGAGGAGAAACAAAGCAGGGACAACACATGCTATATAGCACAAACTATAGAAGTCTGTAAGGGACCTGTTATGCAAAAAATGGCACTGACAGAATTTCTACACAAAATGACAAAATAGCATGCATAGTACTGGTTGTAGTGGAAACGAAGGCCAAAATGAGCTCGAATCAAAAATCTGAGCAGACTATGCTCTACGAATTCTCCCAAAATACTTGTCGACTTGCACAAATGCTTGCCAAAGCTCACAAACATTGGAGAAAGTGAGCAAGCGTGTGCTGGATCTGCTAGCAATTAAGCCCGATAGGATGCAACATGCTCTGGTACCAATTGTTGAAATTAGGGCTGCAGGAAAACACACACATTTTGGAGAAGATGAAGGAAGCTCAAGGCACACAATAGAGAGTCTATTACTTAGTGTGCAATGGAAAGATAAGATAGCCCTAGAATTATGGGCGTATATACAATGCACGGGAAAAAAACCTCCTAGTGAGGGAAAAAATGCCCCGGCAGTCCTAAGTCTGTTCACACACATCACTAACACATGTATATGGTAACAATATTCCAGAAACATAAAAAATAATGTCTAAAAAACCACTTGGAAGCATTGTAGAAAATTGAAAAAAACAAGGTGAAAGTTCACGATGGCTTGTAGTAGAGCAAAGGAATGGGGGGTACCAATGTTAAGGGTGTCCACAAGGAATTTTTTGTACAATTCCTTTAACATTTGCAGTAAATATGGCCTCTCTCTTTGTCTCTTTCTCTCTCCCTCTTTATCATGCACAGAGGAACTTCTCTCGTTTTGGACTTTAGTCTTCATATCGTAGTTTTTCACGGTGGCGTGCAGTAGAGCAAAGGAATGGGGAGTACCAATGTTAAGGGTGTCCACAAAGAATTCTTTTGTACAATTCCTTTACCATTTGCAGTAAATATGGCCTCTCTCTCTGTCTCTTTCTCTCTCCCTCTTTATCATGCGTAGAGGAGCTTCTCTCATTTTGGACTTTAGTCTTCATATCGTAGTTTTCGCCATGTGTAAAGGGCACTCACTCTGCCATTATAGAATACATATAGATACATCACATTTCTACAATGGATTGAGAGAGAGGACACCCACTCAAATTTTGCTACTCTTCTAATAAGAGGCCTAGTGCTAGAGGATCTTCCATCCTCTAGATGGTTAACCATTTGTGTCCTTAGAGTGGTTTTGGGACATACAAGTGATAGTCAGAATAATTTGGCAATCAGTCTTGATGTAAGCATGAAGATCTTAGTAAAATTCATAGCAAAGATTGACAAGGTTGCGAGAGAGAGAGAGAGAGAGAGAGAGAGAGAGAGAGAGAGAGAGAGAGAGAGAGATTTTATCTTCTTCGAGAATCCTAACTCGACCACTGCCCAGATTTAGATGATGTACACGGTTGCAATTGTAAAACCATGTTTCAACACATCTATTTGAGCTCAAAATCCGTACATGAACAAAATGGGAAGTTTACTCCCAAATACAGACGAGAAATGTGCAACTACACATCCCCATGCACAACTATGTAATACCATCTCTCTCCATGAAATATACAAGAATACTAATGGAATGCTAGTGAAGCACAATATGCAGGCCCAGCCCACCTTTCAGGGAGCAACAAAGAAGCAGTTCTGGTGATCACATTCCCTTGATTGCTTGGAATCTGTCACACCTAGCTCCTGTACTTCCCCAGATGTTTGACAATTTGAGGGTCCGTTGATGCCCGCCTTAGCCTTGACAGGCCACCCTCCACTGCATGTATTCTGGAGGCTTGATTTAGGAGCACCGCCTTCGGGCTGACACTCTCAGCTGCATGCGTAGTTCGGAGGCTCTGCTCAGCGTGGATTCCAAGCACTGGCACTTGATTCAGCCCTTTTGATAGCATCAAAATATCGTCACAGCTCGTCCTAGGCCTGACCATACTCCCGATCATAGCGTTGTGAAGCTTGCTTTGTTCACCTTTTGGGTCTTTCACAACCGCTTGATCTACCGACATGCTTGAGACAGAGTCATGGAGTCTGGGCACTCCCATGTGGCAGCCCTGAAAGTTGGACTTGTCCATCTGTGAATCAAAAAACCCCTTCTTCCCATTGATCCCATTCTTATTCTTCCGGTCCAGGGGAGCATTTTGGACTATTTTGCAAGGTTTGGTTCCATTGGCCTTGGTACCCAACCTTGACTCAGACACCAGAGTGGGCGATTCAGTTACATCAAATACGATGAGAAACCAGGTAGCCGACTCATTGGCTGCTTCATTACCATTTGGACTTTGCAAGATAGTAAACGACGGAGCATCTGACATAGGCATTGCAGAGAGGGCGGCATCTTCTTGTGAATCCCACTGCCTTTTGGCCTTGGGTTTTCTTTGATCCACCTCCCTCTGCAAAGGGTACAAATTAATGCTACTTCTTGCTCTATGCGGATAACACGGTCTAGCTCCATGATAAGAGGCAAAGCTAGGTCTTGCTTGATCCAAAGACAGTTTCTCACGAGTCACGAAGACAGTTTCTCTCTCTCTCTCTCTCTCTCTCTCTCTCTCTCTCTCTCTCTCTCTCTCTCTCTCTCTCTCTCTCTCAACACACACACACACACAGTTCAGTGTACACACAGATGACTCCCTATGTATGTGTGCGTGCACGGAACAGGAACGAGTACGAAGTTGCCTACATTTAGTGCTTCATTTCTGTGCTGACGATGATAAGGCTCCATCAGCTCTAATGACGAGGGGCAGGGACCACTGATCAGTCATCAGAGGACACTGCCACATACGTGAAAATTTTTCTCTCCCTCTCTCTCTCTCCCTCTCTCTCTCTCTCTCTCAATGACACAGACACAAAGTCTGTCTGTTGAACACAGTGCTGCAGGAACAAAGTCCACTGAGGACTCGAGGCTCGCGAGTTCACCTACAATGAAATGCTCAAAAAATAATGGTCATCCACATGGACGCCATCAGTTAAAGGACGCCTAATCTGACCCAATACTAGGGACTTTCTTTAGCAGGCCAAAAAAGTGGAAGAGGACGAGAAAGATTGTGTATGACCTAATATTCAACGGCCTCTTTAAAGAGAGAGGTACACAAATGTCAAGACCTCTCACAAAAATCTAGAAGAAATATTAAAAAGGAATTTTATTTTTCATGTTGAATTAATCAAATACTTTTATCCGATGGTCCACAATTGCACCAAAAATCCAATGCTTTACTAAAGACTCCTTATGAAGTCCAAAAAGATAGATTCAATAAGCATAGAAAATAACAAAACAACTTAATGAAAGGAATTTTTGTGAGGTCCTTACATGAAAGGACTTTTTATGAATTTTGATGAAGTCCTTAAATGGAAAAGAATCGTTATGAATCAAAATATTGGATTAATACTACACATCGTGGATCAAGCTCCTATGAATATAAGCTTTATTTCTTTGATCTCTAAAGCCCTTTCCAGCAAAAAGGCATGCAGCTTTAAGAAATAGCATTTGAAAGAACATGATGTCTTTTCCTTCAAGACTTTTAAGGCTTATTGAGGGACTTTTAAGGCTTTTTGGGTCGGTATCTCTACATTTGGGATGGACTAATCTCATGTTTTGTTCACCGTTATATTTGCTAAATTGATTGCTATATTCATTAGAACTTCTATCATGGGTCATTAGTTCTTTTTTGGACTAAACTGATTCTTGAAAAGAGATAGAAAGGTGAATCTTTGGGTTGATATCTCTACTTTTGGGATGGACTGATCACATGTTTGATTCACTGTTGTATTTGCTTGCTATTCCGATTAGAGATCCAATCATGGGTCATTAGTTTTTTTTTGGACTGGACTGATTCATGAAAGGAGGTAGGAAGGTGAATCTTTGGGTCGATATCTCTACTTTTGGGATGGACTGATCACATGTTTGATTCACCGCTGTATTTGCTTGCTATTTCTATTAGAGCTCCAATCATGGGTCATTAGTCCTTTTTTGGACTGGACTGATTCATGAAAGGGGTAGGAAGGTGAATCTTTGAGTCGATACTCTACTTTTGGGACGGACTGATCACATATTTGATTCACCGTTGTATTTTCTTGCTCATGTTTGAGTAGATTAGGTTTATTACCTTCAAGATTCACTACTACGCTTGTGTGTGATATTGATTATAACACTAATGTTTGGTTTGAATAATACTTGAAAGAAGAGATAGCATACTGAGCTATGTTTATTGGTATTGTAGGCATCCAATAAGTATGTCTTCCACCGGGAATGTGAGCAGTGATGTTGGTGTCTCAAGCCTGGCTTCCTTGAGGAGACCTCCTACCTCGATGCTAGGTCCTGCTTCACAGGGCACCACTTCGCAGGGCAAGCGAAAGGCAGGTGGAAAAAGTCCAGGACCCGAGTGGAATTTTGCCACAAATTAAAATAAGTATCAAGATTGGAAATGTAACTTTTGTGGCGAAGAGAAATCTGGAGGAGCACCAAGAATAAGGGATCATTTGCTAGGTGGCAATACCAGAATCCAAGGAGGAAAGTGCAAGGGCTTAGGTGCAGAAGAAGCAGCTATGCGCTTAAAAGATTTAATTGGTAAGCTAATTTCCATGAGTAAAAGATCAAAACTCTCTACTTTCAACCATCACACCCCGGTATCGATAAGATCAAACCAGTATGAGGGATCATTGGGTGTAACGCCCACCAATGGAATCACTCAAAGCAGGGAACCAACTTCTCTAGTTTTTGGGAGTAGGTCTGAATGGGAGCCTACAATCACATGTTATTCTTTTTGTGTTTTGGTATTAGATTATATTGTACATTATACACACGTAATCACAAATTCCTTATAAGTTACAAAGGGTCTCATGTAAATAAGAAGGTGAAATGTGTATATTATTAAAACAAAATAAATGGAAATGAAAGTAAAGTAAAAGCGATAATAATAAGGAACCCATAGAAAAAATGATTTCACAAGGAAAGGGGCTTTTATGAACTACTTGTAATCTTCGGAGCAAGATGAGGAGTCACTAAGACCTATTGAGCTTGAAAAGGTATCGAGCTTTTGGGAGTAGGTCTAAATGGGAGCCTACAATCACATGTTATTCTTTTTGTGTTTTGATATTAGATTATATTGTACATTATACACACGTAATCACAAATTCCTTATAAGTTACAAAGGGTCCCATGTAAATAAGAAGGTGAAATGTGTATATTATTAAAACAAAATAAATGAAAATTAAAATAAAGTAAAAGCGATAATAATAAGGGACCATAGAAAAACTAAAAGAAAAGAATAATTTAATGATTTCACAAGAAAAGGGGCTTTTATGAACTACTTGTAATCTTTGAAGAAAGATGAAGTGTCACTAAGGCCTATTGAGCTTGAAAAGGGATCCGCCTTTTGGGAGTAGGTCTAAGTGGGAGTCTCCAATCACATGTTATTCTTTTTGTGTTTTAATATTAGAGTATATTGTACATTATACACACATAATCACAAATTTCTTATAAGTTACAAAGAGTCCCATGTAAATAAGAAGGTGAAATGTGTATATTATTAAAACTAAATAAAGTGAAATGAAAGTAAAGTAAAAGCAATAATAATAAGGGACCCATAGAAAAACTAAAAAAAAGAATATTTTAATGATTTCATAAAAAAGGGACTTAACAAGAATAGAAAATAATAAAACAATTCAATGAAATGGACCTTTACAACTACCTTGAATGAAAGGACTCTTCCACAAATTAACATACTAAGAAAAATTTCATTGAGTTGTACTTCACATCATGGAATTAATCTCCTATGAATAAACTCCATAGTCCTTTACACTTCTGTATGGCCCTTTTTAGCATACCAAAAACAGCGTCCATGTACTTTTGAGACTAACATATATATCTATACTATATATAATAAAGCTTAAAAATTTCAAGGAAGGAGAAGCTATCTACATGTCACTCAATGGCTCACTTAACAGGAAGCCTTACAAAACATATGCACTAAAATGCAAAAGTAAAGGGTAAGATTGAAAATGCAAAAGTGAAAGGTAACATTGTAAGAAATGTAAAACTTGCAATGAAGTGAAGGTGGTGGACGTCATGGAAAGGAGTTTTGGATAGTAAATGTTTGTAGCTCATATTATTTTAGGGTCTGTAGTGGATGTTAGTAAGTATATAGTGCAATGGTCATACAAAAATGTGAGGATAGTTCTTATTGTAATGTCGGATAAGGTGGAACGTCAATTATACTAGTGCACACCTATTCTTTATATGTGTGCACTCTTCATTTATGTCACTTGCGACATAATCACACTTGCATTTTCAAGCATGTGGCTGCACATAACCCCATGCATGTTTGTGGGTCCCTTATGGTCTACAGGTCATTGTATCCCTATCTAACCCATGTAAATGCAAAGGCAATTTTGTGCCTCCTCTGAGATACGCTTGCCTCTCTCCTTCCATAGAGGTACTTGAACATTATTTCTCTTATTTTAAATTCATCCAACTTTCCTAAAACAAATCAAATGCATATCTGAGATGCAATTGAAATTATGCTGATAGCACATACACGTTTTATAGGTTGGAGATATGTAAACAATGTTCTATGTTGCAATTGAAGTCTCTCTATATATACCTATACTTCTCTTTTTTCCCTAGATAGGAGATGCTCCCAACTTTTTCACTCTACTTTTCTAGATAGACATATTTTCCTAGTTATACATGGGAAATATCAGCCCTGTTGGAAGGATTCTCTCTCTCTCTCTCTCTCTCTCTCTCTCTCTCTCTCTCTCTCTCTCTCTCTCTCCCTCCCCAAAAAAATAAAAAATAGAAAATAAAATAAAATTATATACTTATATCTTCTATAATAAACATGGCCCTTTGTGTCGCTTCCCTTGGTTGGTCCTTCATAATAGCTATATCCTCCAATACATTGGTTTTGATAATGTGCATAGGAAATAACTTTCTCAAATACACTCTCTCTCCCTCACACACATATTAATCCATTTCTAATACAATGATGCGTAATATAGAATCATGGTTTGGAGTCGATTGTTCTCTCTCTCTCTCTCTCTCTCTCTCTCTCTCGGGGGAATGTATGAACATTTTATTCAAGACATTTTTTGAACGCATAGTCCTAGGCTCGTAAACAGGAGCAGTGCTACCTTCCATTGCTTCAACAAACATTTGCAAACAGGCTTCAATGAAGGCTTTAGCAAGGCGAATCTGGTGGATCTCGCTGCCCTGGCTTCCTAGCACAGCCATATAGAAGATGAGAAGTTTTGTAAGCTCTGCCTCAACCACATTTGTTACATGCGCCATTGAGAGCCTTCGTAGAGCGCCGACTTTATCTATTTGTCATGCAAGTAATTAACTGGGCATTAACTAGGTTCACAGTAATCAAAAAGGATTAAGAGCACACGAGGTAACCTTCCATAACTTAAAGTACCTGATGAAGTGGATGTCACCAATTGCTTTCTATTACTTAACTCCTTCACAATTTTATTCCTCAATATCTTAACATCTGTAGGATCTCAGTTCACGTCATCGACAACTCCCACGGTCGCAACAAATAAGGGGAGCGTTTCGCGTCCATATCCATTAAGCCCTGTGTACTAATCAATCACGAGGCAAGCTGACATACGCTCTATCGGAGATCAAAACTAGCCGTACCATGGCTAGCAGTATTAATTACGTTATCTGGCCGAATTCTAACAATTACTTGTAAATGATATTTTACTGAACTATCTTCTTCATATGAAAAGACCGCATATATGCACTGCTAGACAGCGTCATCCAACGCCTGCTTTGCCCCTGGGATGTGTTTCGTACCATCGATTGCCTCCGAGATGTCCACTACAAGAGAGGTGATGCTAGTTTATACATAGCGAAGAGACACTGTCACTGAAAATTGAGCTGATTCTCCAGTAGCTTGAAATTATAGGTACTTATACCTCTAGGAACAAAAGTTGACTGTTGGATTTTTGAATATAGATTGATCTCTGCAGCGTCATCACCAGCTGCACCATTAAAGGTGATGCTCATTATATGACAAAGAAACAGAGAGATGATACCGTCGATGCTAATAAAGCACAGAAAGAGGCAATGCTATTTCATCACCTCTATTTATGCTTATTACATAAAGAGATGTGATGCTATTCATGCCGCACTCTGACATTGGAATCTGGATGGATTTTGCGATAGGTACCCTCACGGAGAGAAATATTCAGATTGGCCATCGTGCACAGAACTGGCGACTGCAAACAAAAAATGCAAGTACGTGCTGATTGACCCATGCGGTCGTAATTGCATTAAACACATCTGCATGCGAAAATTGTGCAAAGCACCAGTTAGCAAAAGGCCGAAGTGGATCTGCAAAAGTCGCATTTTGCAGACTCTTTGCGCATGCATCTGGTCCGACGTCCACCATGGACTCTCCAAACTCCACGTGGGACACGAGTGCGGCGCAGACGTCGACGCACGCTCCTGAGGTTGTTGTTATTGAATGCGCCATAGACTAGCATTGTCCTTCCAAAAATTAATTTGAATCGTGGCCATCGACATAGACGATCCATGGCAAAGTACGCGTAATGCGACTCAACACTAAGGCCCTTTTTTCAGCAGGCCAATAAATGTTCCAGTTTAAATGCACATAACAAAAAAGGAATACTTTTAGTAGAGATTTTGTTATTTAATGAAAACTTAAATTTGAAAGATATATTTGACATTGTTTTTTCAAGGGTTTTTTTTAAGATCAATATTGATATTTTTATTAAAAAATGAAAGTTTGTATTTTTTTAGAGAGTTTGAGAAAAAGAAAAAAGCTCATCTAGCATCGAATTGGGGTTGTCTCACTTTGAGGACGTGCATGCAAATAAACGGGACCTTATTTCGCCGCGAGAGAGAGAGAGAGAGAGAGAGAGAGAGAGAGAGAGAGAGAGAGATTTTACTATCGAGCTCATAAGGACTCTGTCTCACCGAGATCACCCTTCAAGCTCTTCAAATCTCCAAGTTATTATGTTTTTCTTGCATTATAGTGTATTTTCAAAAGAGTAGCTAAAGTTTTTCACCCATAGAAAATGGATAAAATGCATGATAAAAACAAACACTCACATTGGCACCTCAAATGGGGAGAGAGATTTTAAAGTTGAGAGGGATTTTACCAATTTTGTGATATTTTGTCCTTTTTATTTTCAAGAGTTAAACTATGGGTTATGCTTAAAAATTTATAAATTCTCAAAATTTTGATATGCAAGGGTGCTCATAAAAAAATCAACCTATGAGAGAGAGAGAGAGAGAGAGAGAGAGAGAGAGAAAATTGTTTGTCCCCAAGAAATGATGTGACAAGGAGAAGAGGGGAGAGAGAAAGAGAGAGCAAAATGTTTAGGGTGTAGGAACAATCTAAAGAGATGTTAAAGTTATTTGACAAGTCCAACAATTGATATACCTATGGGGCGTGGAGGAGAGGGAGGAAGAGAGAGAGAAAGAGAGATCTCAACTTATGCATGTCATCTCTGTATCATTTCAATTCTATTAGATGCATCAAATCTTTAAAATACTTTGTTATTGTTTCTAAGACGTTAGAATATTCTATAACTTCTTTATTGAAATGAAAAGTTTCACTACAAGAGGTACTTCACATTAGCGATGCTTGCAGTGCGACGCTCAAAAGTGAAAATTCATGGCGTTACTATGGGCGTCGCTAGTTTATTTGTAACGTAGCGATGCCCATAGCGACGTCGATAGGGGTAAAAAATAAACCGAGAGCGCTCGAAAACTCAGATCTCAGATCTGAGTTTCGCCGCTCAAGCAAAGAGGTAACCTGCGCTCTCCCTCTCTCTCTCTCTTTCTTCTCCACACACACACACACACACACACACACACACACACACGAGGAGAGGAAGGAGAGCTAGGTATGCTCCTTCCCTCTCCTCTCTCTCATGTTCCCTTCCCCTATTTCTCTCTCTCTCTCTCTCTCTCTCTCTCTCTCTCTCTCTCTCTCTCTCACACACACACACACACACATACACACACACACATTGTGGTTTTTAGAGAAAGAAAGACCACAATGTGTGTGTGTGTGTGTGTGTGTGTGTGTGAGAGAGAGAGAGAGAGAGAGAGAGAGAGAGAGAGAGAGAGAGAAAGATATAAAACAAGAGAGAGAGAGAGGAGAAAACAAAGAGAAAGAGAGAGAGAATAAAAAACCAAAGAGAGAGGGGGAGAAGACGAAAGAGAGAGGTAAGGGGAGAAAACAAAGAGAGAAAGAGATTATGTTAAAATCTAAATTAGATTAGGTTAGATTACATTTAAATTTATGTTTATGTTGAGTTTAAGATTATGTTAGATTTAGATTTATGTTAGATTAGATTTAGGTTTATATAGGTTATATAAGATTAGATTTAGGTTTATTTTGAGTTAAAATTTACGTTAGATTAGATTTAGGTTTTTTATGTTGGATTAAATTTACGTTAGATTTAGATTTACGTTACATTAGATTCGATTTAGGTTTATTTTGAGTTTAAGATTAAATTAGATCTAGATTTATGTTCGATGGACTAGCTTTTTTAAAATTTAAATTAGATTTTAGTGCACGTCAATGAAGGTACGCTTTGCCCAAAGAGTAAACACTAGTTACACAACAATATGTATATTCCCATAAGAATCTGACACCTATTAACTCACACACTACCATATTCAAATAGCCGTGAATCACCACATGTTCAATTAGGTTAATTTAAGATTAGATTTTGGATTGAGTTTTTATATTAGAGTCTACCTTCGAGATTACGGTAAAAAAATTAGAGTTAGACGAACGGTGATCCCTCTCTACGGATGCGACCTTAAGCTGGAAAGCTTTCAACGGCATGATACTCAGATTGGAGGTCAACATGTAATGTGCTAAGTAATCCCGCAAACAAAGATCTACTGTGAAAAGATGTTAAGATGCTGTGAAATGCTATAGCTAGAGAAGAGGCAAAGGGGTTTTGTCTACTACATGCACTATCATATAGATGTGGATGTGTAGATTTCTTGTACCCACAAATATAGGCATTGACCAACAAAGACGAGATTATAACCCGGTGGTTTTGATCTCCTTGCACCTCTAGACCGAGGTGTGCGGGGATTGGACATAACTAGAGAATGTGAGGTAGTTTACAGTGTGAATAAAGAGAGAGAGAGAGAGAGAGAGAAAAGACGGCGGATTCCAATAGAAGATTAAATTTATGTCTAGGTTATAATGATTTTACCCTCATTATGAGTAGTGACGAGGATGTGGGGTCGTCCAATCGAAACACCTATCTCTCAACGAGGATCTTATGTCCTTGTAATCAATGCAAGCATGCTGTGCGACGGACAAGACGCGTTTCTTTGTAGCACATTCGCGAATTTGGCGAGTTCGATCCATCTATTATAGATTGAGTTGTCGCCAATTATAACTCGTCGAACTCTGACGTTGGCCAACAGGCAGCAATCTTGCAACCCAATAGACATGTTCGCAGGCGCTTTGGTCAAGCAGCATATGTGAGGCCACAAGATGTAGCCTCTGACAGCTCGAGGGATGATCATCCAGACCACATTCGCAACGAGGCAATGTTTGAGCCCAAGATCGATGAAATGATCGAGACGATCATGGATTCAGAAAGGCTTATCTATGATGATATGAAAAGTGAAGCCGATACGCCATTGTATGATGGAGCACGTGTGTCTAGATTGAAGGCGCTCCTGGTTCTTCTCAACATGCATACAAAGTTTGGATGGAGTGACGCTAGCGTCACAACGCTTTTCAGGTGATCTATTACAATGTGTTTACTTTAATAAAAAACTCTAGATGTATAATGATCTGATAGATTTTTACACAATTGTGTCGCATTTTTTTCGTTGTGTAGATTGCTCAAAGAGCACATACTGCCAGCTGATAATGTGATGCCAGATTCTAGAGAGTAAGCAAGAAAGATCTTGCGAAACTTGGGGATGGATTACAATTTGATCCACGCTTGTCCTAACGACTGCATTCTTTTTAGAGGGGAATACATAGATATGGAGAAGTGTCCAAAATGTGATTCTGAGAGATATCGAGTAGATCTCCACGGAACAAAAATTCCATAAAAGGTTTTGCGACATTTTTCTCTGCTTCCTCACATCAAGCATTCCTTCGAATGTAAGTCCATGGCCGCCCTAGCATCATGGCATGAGGAGAATAAATCTTCGGATGGTGTGCTACGGATTCCTGCAGATTCTGTAGCCTGAAAACATATAGATGAAACATGGTCGGATTTTGCCAAGGAAGCGCGAAATTTGTGCCTAGGCTTGGCTATGGATGGCGTAAATCCATTTGGTCAAAGATCAACATCTTACAGTGTATGGCCCATTGTCATCGTAAACTACAACATTCCCCGTGGTTGACTACAAAGAAGGGGCACCTATGGCTAAGCTTGATTGTGCCGGGGCGGTATAAAGTGAAGAATATGGATGTGTATCTTCGTCCACTATTGAAAGAGCTACAAAAATTGTGGATTGGCATAGAAGTGGTGGATATGAGCAGACACACAACTCGATGGAATGCTTTGATCAGAGGCATTCTAATGTGGACCATGCATGACTATCCCGACTGACAGAATGCTCAGGTGATTTACACTTAAACTTAAACACTGTAAATCTTGGTTTTTCACTCACTTATCTATTATCATGTGTATACATGAAGGGCTTCAAACAAGCGGATATAGAGCATGAGTGCATGTTTAAGAAACACTTTCCTACTACCATGATAACCATTCAGGTGCATCTTCTTGTTCACATAGTTGATAAGGTGGAAATAGCTGGCACAATACATTCCGGATGGATGTTCTTTTTAGAACATTTCATGAAAACGCTCAAGGGATATGTGCATCAGAAGGCATGTCCAGAGGGTAGCATGGCAGAAGGTTGGCTGGTATGAGAGTCCCTAGTGTACATTAGAGAGTGGCTAGACGGATTTGATAAAGCGCGGGACACGCTATGGCGAACATAGATGATGAGCACATATTTGGGATTGTCATGTGCAATCTCGGTGTTGAGAAGAAGATGATGGAAGATCTAGAGGCTAAAATCAACCGATTTTGCATGCTTCACAATCCAGTGATGCAAAAGTGGATTTCACAATATGAGGATGCAAAGCAAGAGTGACAAAGGGCACGAATTGAGTGGAGACAGGGAAGACGACCACCGATGCACTATCCGGTGGGTCTGAAGAGCCTACCAACATTCATGAGCTTAAGATGGTTGCACAACCAATTGAAAAGCGCACAACAGTGCGGTGAAGAAGTGATTGAGGAGGAGTGGGAGTACTCTCGGGGTTGCACGACCAAGTAAGGACTAATGACTTTCTAGATGTTTGAACGGCCAGTCATAAGGTTTGTTGGTTGTAGTATAAGTCATACACATCAACATGGTGTA
>NW_028221636.1:0-20063 GCF_014529385.1 Adiantum capillus-veneris
TTATTTCTAACATCTTAAGCATTTTAAACCCATATATAATATTTTGGGAAGAGGCTTACAATATAATTACCAAACCTCTTTCTCATACCAAATTAATGCTTGAATATGAGATTTGGATGATTGTCCATATCTCATAGATTTGTCACTATTAGATTTAGAACTCTACATATCTCTAGGAAATGAGAGATCTAGATAACAGGCAACTTTCAATCTTAGACCAGACAAATCTTAAACTCAAGTTTCAAAAACAACTGTGTAAGATCCATTTGATTTTTCTCCACTTTGTAGTTGAATATTCTTCCCTCATCCTCTTCATCAATTTCTAGTGACAGCTTGCTGGTCATTCAAACTTCTTCTCTGATACTCTCGTCTCTCTCTCTCTCCTCTCTCTTCTCTCTCTCTCTCTCTCTCTCTCTCTCTCAGATGAGGTTATGGGCATGGAAAGGGTTGTGGAGTACATGATAAAGATCGTCCCAAAACCCTCACATTGAATTTCTACAATTGCATGGGAAGCAAGAAAAAAAGTTCAAAAGACGCATAAAAGCAAGATCTTGAGCATGGGATGAATGCAAGACATAAAGAAGTGTTTGGGAGATGGGATGCATTACACTTACTACATGATGCTTCAATTGACTCCCAAGTGAATGAAGCTTTTTCTACAACGCCAATGTGTTACGGCTAGGGAGAAATCCGATGGGTCACGCTTCATACATTACACTACCCATATTGCCCCCAACTACAAAACCATGTTCTTCGCTAAAGAGGAAACCGTACTCACACTTACATGCTTGAGCCTATCCCCTTGTGGGCGATATGCACTATTGCAGCCATTCCGCTTAGCTCCCATTTCCTTCGATGCGAGATAGGGTCTTGGCGCAATGGAGAATAGTCAAATCGCTTGTGCACATTATGCTCACTGCAAGTTTGAGAGTTTGAGTACCACACACTACTACGTGCTCAGCTTTTGGTCACATCCGAACTTGCTTCTCTCACATTTTCAACCATAACTTAGACCTACACACTTTCCTCTCCCAGCCAAAGTGTGGGCTCTCCATTGCGAATCTCATTCACCACAATTTTAAGGCATAGAGAGTCACTCATTAGCCATACACATACTACATTACATGTGACTTTGGTCCCATAGGTCGTATTTGACCTCTGAGGACGATAATTAATAAAATCTATCTCTCTCTCTCTCTCTCTCTCTCTCTCTTCTCAATTGGAGTTATGGCATGGAAAGGGTTGTGGAGTACATGATAAAGATGCATCAAACCCCTCACACTGAATTTCTACAATTGCATGGGAAGCAAGCAAAAAAGTTCAAAAGATGCATAAAAGCAAGATCTTGAGCACGGGATGGATTCAAGAGATAAGGAAGTGGTTTGGGAGATGGATACATTACACTTGCTACATGATGCTTCAATTGACTCCCAAGTGAATGAAGCCTTTCTACAATGCCAATGTATTACGGCTTGGGAGAAATCCATTGGGTCACGCTTCATACATTACACCACCCATATTGCCCCCAACTACAAAACCATGTTCTTCGCTGAAAGAGGAAACCGTACTCACACTTACATGCTTTTAGCCTATCCCCTTGTCGATGATATGCATTATTGCAGCCATTCAGCTTAGCTTCCATTTCCTTCGATGCGAGATAGGGTCTTTGGCGCAATGAGAATAGTCAAATCGATTGTGCACATTATGCTCACTGCAAGTTTGAGAGTCTGAGTACCACACACTACTACAGTGCTAAGCTCATCCAAACTTGATTCTCTCACATTTTCAGCCATAACTTAGACCTACACTTTCCTCTCCCAGCCAAAGGGTGGGCTCTCCATTGGGACTCTCATCACGACAATTTTTGGAGCACGAAGTCCTCATTGCCATACACATACTACATTACATGTGACTTTGGTCCCAAGGTCATATTTGACCTCTGAGGATGATAAAAAAATCTCTCTCTCTCTCTCTCTCCTCTCTCTCTCTCTCTCTCTCTATTCTCTTCTCAACTGAGGTTATGGGCATGGAAAGGGTTGTGGAGTACATGATAATAGATGCGGTCAAAACCCCTCACATTGAATTTATAACAATTGCATGGGAAGCAAGCAAAAAGGTTTAAAAGATGCATGAAAGCAAGATCTTGAGCACGGGATGGATGCAAGACATAAAGAAGTGGTTTGGGAGAGGGATGCATTACACTGCTACAATGATGCTTCAATTGACTCCACAATGAATGAAGCTTGTCTACAACGCAATGTAATACGGCTTGGGAGAAATCGATGGGTCACCTTCATACTTACATACCATATTGCCCCCAACTACAAAACCATGTTCTTTTCTGAAAGAGGAAACCGACTCACACTTACATGTTGAGCCTATCCCCTTGTCACGACGATATGCACTATTGCAGCCATTCGGCTTAGCTCCCATTTTCAGCATCGAAAAATGGGAGCTAAGCCGAATGGCTGCAATAGTGCATATCGTCGTGACAAGGGGATAGGCTCAAACATGTAAGTGTGAGTACGGTTTCCTCTTTCAGAAAAGAACATGGTTTTTGTAGTTGGGGGCAATATGGGTAGTGTAATGTATGAAGCGTGACCCATCGGATTTCTCCCAAGCCGTAATACATTGGCGTTGTAGAAAAGCTTCATTCACTTGGGAGTCAATTGAAGCATCATGTAGCAAGTGTAATGCATCCCATCTCCCAAACCACTTCTTTATGTCTTGCATCCATCCCGTGCTCAAGATCTTGCTTTCATGCATCTTTTAAACTTTTGGCTTGCTTCCATGCAATTGTATAAATTCAATGTGAGGGGTTTTTGACGCATCTTTATCATGTACTCCACAACCCCTTTCCATGCCCATAACCTCAGTTGAGAGAGAGAAATAGAGAGAGAGAGAGAGAGAGAGAGAGAGAGAGAGAGATTTTATTATCATCCTCAGAGGTCAAATATGACCTATGGGACCAAAGTCACATGTAATGTAGTATGTGTATGGCTAATGAGTGACTCTCGATGCTCCAAAATTGTCGTGATGAGAGTCCCAATGGAGAGCCCCCACTTTGGCTGGAGAGGAAAGTGTAGGTCTAAGTTATGGCTGAAAATGTGAGAGAATCAAGTTTGGATGTGAGCTTAGCACTGTAGTAGTGTGTGGTACTCAGACTCTCAAACTTGCAGTGAGCATAATGTGCACAATCGATTTGACTATTCTCCATTGCGCCAAGACCCTATCTCGCATCGAAGAAATGGAAGCTAAGCTGAATGGCTGCAATAATGCATATCATCGACAAGGGGATAGGCTAAAGCATGTAAGTGTGAGTACGTTTCCTCTTTCAGCGAAGAACATGGTTTTGTAGTTGGGGGCAATATGGGGGTGTAATGTATGAAGCGTGACCCAATGGATTTCTCCCAAGCCGTAATACATTGGCATTGTAGAAAAGCTTCATTCACTTGGGAGTCAATTGAAGCATCATGTAGCAAGTGTAATGTATCCCATCTCCCAAACCACTTCCTTATCTCTTGAATCCATCCCGTGCTCAAGATCTTGCTTTTATGCATCTTTTGAACTTTTTTGCTTGCTTCCCATGCAATTGTAGAAATTCAGTGTGAGGGGTTTTGATGCATCTTTATCATGTACTCCACAACCCTTTCCATGCCCATAACCTCAATTGAGAAGAGAGAGAGAGAGAGAGAGAGAGAGAGATAGATTTTATTAATTATCGTCCTCAGAGGTCAAATACGACCTATGGGACCAAAGTCACATGTAATGTAGTATGTGTATGGCTAATGAGTGACTCTCTATGCCTTAAAATTGTGGTGATGAGATTCGCAATGGAGAGCCCACACTTTGGCTGGGAGAGGAAAGTGTGTAGGTCTAAGTTATGGTTGAAAATGTGAGAGAAGCAAGTTCGGATGTGACCAAAAGCTGAGCACGCTAGTAGTGTGTGGTACTCAAACTCTCAAACTTGCAGTGAGCATAATGTGCACAAGCGATTTGACTATTCTCCATTGCGCCAAGACCCTATCTCGCATCGAAGGAAATGGGAGCTAAGCGGAATGGCTGCAATAGTGCATATCGCCCACAAGGGGATAGGCTCAAGCATGTAAGTGTGAGTACGGTTTCCTCTTTTAGCGAAGAACATGGTTTTTGTAGGGGGGCAATATGGGTAGTGTAATGTATGAAGCGTGACCCATCGGATTTCTCCCTAGCCGTAACACATTGGCGTTGTAGAAAAGCTTCATTCACTTGGGAGTCAATTGAAGCATCATGTAGTAAGTGTAATGCATCCCATCTCCCAAACCACTTCTTTATGTCTTGCATTCATCCCATGCTCAAGATCTTGCTTTTATGCGTCTTTTGAACTTTTTTTCTTGCTTCCCATGCAATTGTAGAAATTCAATGTGAGGGTTTTTGACGCATCTTTATCATGTACTCCACAACCCTTTCCATGCCATAACCTCATCTGAGAGAGAGAGAGAGAGAGAGAGGAGAGAGAGAGAGAGAGAGAGAGAGAGTATCAGAGAAGAAGTTTGATATGACCAGCAAGCTGTCACTAGAAATTGATGAAGAGGATGAGGACGAAGAATATTCAACTACAAGTGGAGAAAAATCAAATGGATCTTACACAGTTGTTTTTGAAACTTGAGTTTAAGATTTGTCTGGTCTAAGATTGAAAGTTGCCTGTTATCTAGATCTCTCATTTCCTAGAGATATGTAGAGTTCTAAATCTAATAGTGACAAATCTATGAGATATGGACAATCATCCAAATCTCATATTCAAGCATTAATTTGGTATGAGAAAAGAGGTTTGGTAATTATATTGTAAGCCTCTTCCAAAAATATTATATATGGGTTTAAAATGCTTAAGATGTTAGAAATAATAATGAAGGATTTAGATTTGAGATAGAGCTAAAAATAAGAAAACTCATAAAATCTCATGAAGTATGTTCCTTAAGTGTCTGAAATGTTCAAGATTTAAAAATAATGTCCAAGGTTCAGATTTGAGATAAGTCTTCAAATAAGAAAAAATCATAAAATCTTAGAAAGTCTAAGATAATCCTAAAGATGAGCTAGAACCCTTCATTAAAATTGAGAATTTAGGTTTAGATGGTTATTGTTGAGAACTCATAATTGTATATGATTCTTTGTCTATTAGAAATGTTAAGAGTCGATAACCTATGAATGACAAGTCAAAGAGATTTGGACATTCGTCCAAATATCATGTTTAAGAGACGTTCAAGATTTACACATTTGTCCAAATCTCATCTTTGAAATCAGTGGCCATGTGAGGAATATTAGTCTGTTAACAACAATTATCAAGGGTCTTTGATTTGACATAATTATGATGAGAATTGGGCAACCAACATTACTAGCAAAAATCCACATGTAAAGTTGAAGATGGTAGAATTTAATATCTAGTTGTAGCAAACCTATGGGAAATATAATCCTACATACGAACTTTGATGATTTGATGGTTGTACAAATCAAGATAGTAGCTCAGGTTTGGACGCTTGTCCAAATCTCATCATCACTTAAGCTCTTACAGTAGTAAAAGACATTAAAAATCCTAAATATGTGCATGACAAGTTTTCAAATATAGACAAACGTCTTGTTCTCATATTCAAGCTTCAATCTTATTGGGTTAATATTTAGCAATGGTTATGAGTATGCATGAGAACGTATCTTATCATTTTATATCTAGCATTAAGTGCATAGGAGCAACAAATATCAAAAAAATTATAACCATTAAAGAATAATATACGAAATAAAAAATCTAGGTACTTACATCTCAGTTGTTGCGGACAACTTGATTTGTAGTCCCTTGTGATGGTTTCTCGGGTGATCCAAAACTCTCCCACTCCCTCCTTACATGCTTCAATTTTTCGAGTGTTGATTATTTCTTTAGAACAAGTTGATATTCCAAATTTTCCATTAAAGAGATCTTGACGCAAGACTGTCGTGGGCAATCAACCACAAGTCCTGCCAAATGTTTGTGATAAATTAATTTTCGTGTTGCATACTCAGGATCATTTATTCTTATGAAGCTCTTTGCAGCCATGATTGAGTGTTGACCCCCAAAAATCCAATATTTGTATTTGTTAAGATTCTCCTTCTTAACTTATTTCGGTTGCTTTGTCTCTAAATTGTATGGCAAAAGATCAACTGCAAAAGAACATGTCTTTGGCATTGACCAAAACTCCTCTACAAGCTCAATCACTACATTCTCTGACAAAGGTTAGTATGTGTAAGCATCGGGTGCCAAATCACATAATGTAGCTAGGATTTCCTTGGTGTATGAGAGACCCATGTCATCATTAAGTGAGTATTTCACAACTCTCTTGTTAAACCCTAATATACAGTTCATTATTCCCTAGGCTTTAAACTAAGGTCTATGGGAGGAATGAAGAGGCACATTGAGGGAAGTGCCAAGGGGCATGGGAAAGTTATAAAAGAAAATCCTTATGTTGTGATTGATAATCTCAATAAATGAATAAGTTTTAGCATGTCTCACTCGTGTCTCCCTCTTTCTCCCTCATGCTCTCTCTCTAATCGCCATCTCTTTCCATCTCCCCCTTCTACACATGGCGATCCCGCTGGTGTCTCTTCTTCTAGAAATGGGAACGGTTAACACCATTGAGTAGGAGATGATGAGGTGGTTACAACAGATTCTCCGAAGTACTTCGTTCGCACTGCGTCAGTTCAATTCCTAAAGGTAATCTAAGGTGTTCTAATATTTTGCACACAAAATATGTTCTTTTATTCTCTTGCATGGCAGTGAGCTTCAAGCTTGTTACACGACGGCTGGAACAGACTGTCGCAACCATCATGGTACCACCATTTGTTGTACGCCAGAAGTAACTTGTTAAATATTATCAGTTGTGTTTACTGTGAGGGAAGCCATGACGAGGCGAGAAAGCAATTTTTGTCTGCAAGGATAAGTAGTGCATCAACAAATATTGAGCACTCTAAGGCGCAACCTCCCGGATAATGAACCCTCTGTTGAATTATTTGCATAGCAAACATGCTATTCAAGTTTTTGTATAACGGCCGACTACGTGACGATCGACGTTTACTGCGCTGCCAAGAAATGGACACGAGAACGAAGCCGTTGCAACCTAAGGGAGATGGCGAGTTGGCTGTATGCGGGTAGGAGTATTTTGTTTGTGCATGCAGCGAGTTCAAGAATGCTCTGAAGTTTTACGGAGGCAATACAGGACCCTGTTCACTGCACTCGAAGCAAACCAAACCCACGACATGTCAAGAGCAACACAGAGGCACAACCCTCAGGCAAGAATTGGCCAAGAAAAAAAACAACAAAAAACTGGATTGTGCAGACAGCTTGCGTGAGAAGACACAAACCACTACATCAAATTCAAGAAATCGCATCAGCAGAAGCCCACCGCCTTCAAAGTTCAAACTCGCAGTTAACACGTACGTAGCAATAATTGATGCTCCAAAGAAAGAAAAATAGAATTTTTAAAAAAATAATAAAAATTCAACACTTATAAAGGGACAATTCCCATACTCTTGTCGTGAAGCTTGTACATTATTAAAATATATGTGTGTAAAAGTGGTCAATAGAATGTGCTCGTCATCAACATGATGATGGGAGATTTGAAGGTGCATGTTACATAATTTGAAGCGCATCATTGACGTAAAATGAAGGCATGGCAAAGAAATGCAAGCCACCTTGTATTTTTTGCGGAGAATACGATTACAGATGGGAAAAATGTCGCAATAAACCGTCGTCACAATGCGGGCATGATGATCACAAAGCCCGGCATTGTTCATTAACATTATTGGAGCAATATTACATTCTTGAGCATGATATTACACAAAATTGCTTGCATAAACCCGAAGCATGGGTAGACGATTTTGTTGGTGCAGTAGAAAAATCCTACTTATGGTTTTATAAGCATTGTAAAAATACATCTCGCACTCATAGGCAATTGAGCTTGCTAAAGGAGTTGCACAAAAATGCAAATCATTTGCATGAGTTGCTTCATAAACGAAGGTTTCTTTAAAAAAATGTTGAGAGCATGGCATACCATAGTTGATAAGGGAGTAGATGATTACTCATGTGATGATGATGACCATGATGAACATGGAAATGGTAGGAATGGGATGGAGATTGGAGTGAAGAGAGAGGACCCTATGAGCCAAGAGAGCCAAGGAGAGTCCCCAAGTAGCTCCAAACTCACATCTTGCACCAGTAAAACCAAAGCATTGTGGGTTACATTTCATCGATTTTTGATGGTGAATTGCATAATTTTGATGTCGTAAATGATGAAGATGACATGGACTTGTTTCTTGATTATCATGAGATGGATCAAGAAAATAATGTTTGCAACTCTTAAGTAAATGAATGCTTTGATGAACTTTTTGATGAAACATTGAAGACAGCTCGTGATGAAAATGATGAACTAATTTCACTTCTTGTTGACAAAGAAAATGATGTGATCAATGTTTTTGTTAATTCTCTTGCACTAGGAGAAGATTTTTGTGTCTTACATGATGCTGAAATGGTGACTAACCAAAATGATATTTTTGTTGATGAAATTTTCAAACATGAACAACAAAGTTTGGTGTGTGTGAAGCAACCTATTTCACAAACTGATGCTATGGTAAATGATTGTTTGCTTGAGGCAATGTTGTGTAATGGGATATGTGTACTTATCCACACAATTGGTGCCTATATAAAGCGTGATGGGGCTTTTATGCTTATCCATGCTAGGAAAGGTGATGATGTTGTGGTTTTAGGCAAACTAATGCTTATTTTTGTGTATGATGATGCAAAGATCTTATGGATTTTTCTCATTGTAAGCCTAGAAGGATATCATATTTGGTGTCTCGAAGTCCAAATTTCATCAAGGAATGGAGTTTATCTTTGCACAAATAACATGGAGCTAATGTTTTTGGATTTCAATGTGCTTGTTGAAAGCATAGCTTTACAAATTGCATCCAAAGCTCACAATCTTTTTGAAGGAGTGTTTGTGAAAGCAAAGGATTTTTTGTTGAAGAATTTTGATCCTTGTTTACAAAACAATGAAGCTTATTTTGAAGTGATTGGCTCAAAGATGGAATCCACTCAATGGAGTGGAGATTTTCTCATTACTTTATGGTTCTACAAGTTTGTTTTATATGAGCTCTTATGGATGTTGATTTTCTTGATGGGCTCCCAGCCCTGGCATGTTGCCAATAAATGGTGCACTTGTATTCACACTTTTGGTGAGAAGGCACACTTTACCCAGTTTGATGATTGTAATGCAATGAATAGCTTTAGGGAATGTATTTGTGCATCTTGGATTAAGTTCTAGGCAGTGCGATTTATATTTTCAAAATGCTTGGGGGGGAAGGGAAGTGTTTCATGGACTATTGTGATGTATATGTCTACCTTGGAGTAGACTCCAGGCACTGCACTTTGCATCATGGTATTCTATGAGCATTGAGTTTTTGGAACAAGGGATTTGTGGTGTTCGAGTCAAAAGTTTCTGTCTTCGAAAAAACTTTTCACCACCGGACTGTGCCAGGTGTTAAACCGTAATATACAGTGCACTATTCCCTAGGCTTTAGACTAAGGTCTATGGGGTGAATGAAGAGGTACCTTGAGGGAAGTGCCAAGGGGCATGGGAAAGTTATAAAAGAGAGTCCTTATGTTGTAATCCCGGGTAGGTCACCTAAGAAAAAATGTAACCTATCACGTGAGTTCAACAGAAGGGTATTTAAAGTTCTTAAAACTTATAGAAATATATATACAAAAGGGATACTATTTTTCAAATTTGCAAAAAACTTACAGATTATAAAAAGAAAAGGGTACATTTTCTTCCTTAAAAAAATCACAGATAAGGGGTTTTACAAACATGTCTTGAACGCACGTGATATGGTAGTTTTACACATAGTGAAACCCCCGAGGTTGTAATTGATAATCTCAATGAATGAATATGTTTTAGCATGTCTCCCTCTTCTCCCTCACGCTCTCTCTCTCTCTCTACCGCCATCTCTTTCCATTCCCCTTCTACAACTCTCATGTATACATTCTTGATATGAAACATTTAGAAGATGATGTTTCTTGGGTGTTTCTTCATCATTGATTTGATTGAACTCTCCCTAGCAATTGGCTCAATAGCTTGAGCATCATTTGTAACACGTTCTTTATTGGGTCTTGAGGTCAAAGCATCCTCTCCTTCTTGGACCATGCCATGCTCTGAGGTGGCTACAATCTCCATCTAATGCATTGATTGTTTCCTAGAAGGGGATCCTTCGTCAATATGATCTTGACTTCACCTTGTTTTCTTTGTGGAGCCTTTCATAGAGACAAATGAACCTGCAATCTTGTAATAGTGATCAAGCATAACAACCATAGATATGTCACTCATATCATTTGGCTCGAAGAACCACCCCCACAAGACCATGTTATCCAATGGAATATTTCTCATACCATCGAAGTGGATCTAAGAGCCATTTCTTAATTTTTTGAGAGTGAAAACGTTGTGAATGGACTACCACACAAGCTTCACCTCCTTGAGAGCTCACATCTTCTTCAGTAGCTATGACAATCCCAGCATCTATGAAATATTTCTTATCAAAACAAATGTAGCTTTGGCAACTTTGTGTAATTTGCAATATAGAAATCTAAATACCACTTCCTAGGTGCATCTGATGCACAATCTATGACTTCTTCAGTGACTGCTCTTTTCTTGTTCCACTTGTTGTGCTATCTTACGTACAAAAATATTCACAAAATTTAGATTCACAATCTTGACATACAAATCAGAATCTTTGATCTACATTATGTTTGAGACCTAGATGGTCATTCAAATCATTAGCAAAGTATAGAGGTGTATGCTTGTTTGCTTGATACATTCACAATAGAGATTTAAGTAGTTGTATAACTATCATGCATTGAGTTTGTAGCTAAGATAAGTCTTTCAAATTTGGAAATTCGTGCAAATCTCAACCAAAATCATAGTTTCCATTCAAGGTTGAGAGCTTGCAAGTATCCAAATGTAATATATGGTATTTAAAATTGTTCTTGAAGTTTGATGGACAGTTGTCCAAATCCGGTATGGAGATAATACTTAGATAAAGGTTCATATTTGATCACTGCATGACAACCATATAAATCTTTGATAAAACGTGGGTTAGTAGTAGGGTTCAAATCACTAGCCAAGTATGGAGGTGCACACTTGATCTTAGTGGAGCTTTCTGTCTTTGGACTAGGTCTCTCCTCATCCTTGGGATTTGAGAAATTGTTTGGCAAGGGAGAAGGTATATGGGATCCAGACAACCGTCCAAATCTTGCACGAAGCTTCAATGTAGGGTTCATGACTCAAAAAAGTCTTTGGGATTTGAACAACCATCCAAAACTCAACCAACAAAATATTTGTTGCTTGAGGTTTTAGAATTTTTTAACGAGAGAGAATTCGGTATTCTTGATGCTTCAGATAGGTTAATGATTTAGATAGGTTCCCTAAGCTTGCATTTAGAATTGTTTGTAGAAGAGGATTGAGATTTGAATAGCTTTCAAAACACAGTCTTTAAAGTACGAATCCATGGCCTGGGTTTGCGACTAAGATCAGTGTTAAGATTTTAACAGTGTTAAAAGTCTCATGTCCTAAGTTTGTGATTGAGATAATATTTTGATGTTTGGACAACCATCAAAATCTCAATCGACAACATATTTTATTTCTTGGGATTTAAGAAATTGTTTGGCGAGGGAGAAGATCTATGGGATTTGGACAAGCGTCCAAATCTCGGACAAAGGTTCGGGTGTAGAGTTCAAATCACTAGCCACATATAGAGGCTGGGTGCACGCTTGTTTTTGCGGCTAAGATTTAAACTAATTTGGAAGTATCATGGCCTTGGTTCATGACTCAAAAAATCCTCGGGATTTGGACAACCGTCCAAATGTGGACCGATAACATTTTTGTTGATTGGGGTTTTAGAAATTTTTTGACAACAGAGATTTTGATATTCTTGATGCTTCATATAGGTTAGTGATTTAGATAGGTACTTGAAGCTTGGGTTTATTATTGTTTGCATTTAGGATTGAGATTTAAACAATTTTCAAAACATAGTCTTTAAAGCACAGAGATCCATGGCCTAGGTCTGTGATCAAGATCTTTAAACAATGTTAAGAATTAAGCAGTGCTAAAAGTCTCATGGCCTAGGTTCGTGATTGACATTAGCTTTTGATATTTGGACAACCGACAACATATTTATTTCTTGGGATCTGAGAAATTGTTTTGCAAGGGAGAAGGTCTATTGCACGAACGTTCGGTGTAGGGTTCAAATCACAAGCCAAGTATAGAGGTGCACGCTTGTATTTATGGCTAAGATTTAAACTTCTTTGGAAGTATCATGGTATAGGTACATGACTCAAAAAAGTCTCTAGGATTTGGACAACCGTCCAATCTCAACCGACAACATATTTGTGGCTTGGGGTTTTAGAATTTTTTAACGAGAGAGAACTTGATTCTTCAGATAGGTTAGTGATCCACATAGGTCCTTGAAGCTTGGGTTTAGGATCATTTTCATGGAGCATTGAGATTTAGATAGTTTTCAAAACACAGTCTTTAAAGCACAAATGCATGGCCTAGGTTTGTAACTAAGATCTTTAAAAATACTAAGATTTAAACAGCGTTAAAAGTCTAAGATTTTTAAATAGTCTAGGTTTGTGACTAAGATCTTTAAACAATGTTAAAAGTGTCATATCCTAGGTTTGTAATCGAGATTTGTTTCTCATATTTGGACAACTATCAAAATCTCAATCGACAACATATTTATTGCTTGGGATTTGAGAAATTGTTTGGTGAGTGAGAAGGTCTATCGGATTTGGACAAGCGTCCAAATCTCGCATGCAGGTTCGATGTAGGGTTCAAATCATTAGCCAGGTATAGAGGTGTACGCTTGTTTTTGAGGCTAAGATTTAAACTCCTTTGAAGGTATCATGGCCTAGGTTCATGATTCAAAAAAGTCTATGGGATTTGTACAACCGTCCAAATCTCAACTCTTGAGCCATGACTCGAAAGGCTTGGCAACTCTTTAGAATTATGCATCACCACATCTGGGATGTTTTTGTATTCATTATAGCTGTTAGTAATACTATGTTTCTGCAGCAAATCATAAAATATGATGGTCTTTGAAGCTCGGAACCATGGCCTACGTTCTTGATTGAGAAAAGTCTTTGAGATTTGGACAACCATCCGAATCTCAATTGATACCATGTTTCTTGCTTGGGGTTACGCTTTGGATGGTTTTCCAGATCTGGATTGGTATTCGATTTGGAAATGAGAATTAACAAAATGAATAATTTGATATATAAATGACCAATTTTTTGTATGATAAGTCTATGGATTTGGACAATACTCCAAATCTCCAATGAAACACAGGTCAGGATCAGGGCTCAAATCACTATCCAACCATGGAGGTGAGATATTTATTGCTTGTTAGTTTTTGCACTTAAGATTTTAACAATGTTAAAAGTCTCAAGGTCTAGGTTCGTGATTGAGATAAGCCTTTGATATTTGGACAATCGTCAAAATGTCAACCGACAACATATTTATTGCTTGGGGTTTGAGAAATGTTTTTGTGAGAGAGAAGGTATATGGGATTTGGACAACTCTCCAAATCTTTCACGAAGGTTCGATGTAGGGTTCAAATCACTAGCCAAGTATAGAGGTGCACGCTTATATTTGCGGCTAAGATTTAAACTATTTTGGAAATCTCATGGCATAGGCTCACGACTAAGAATAGTCTCTAGGATTTGGACAACCGTCCTAATCTCAACCGAGAACATATTTGTTGCTTGGGGTTTTAGATTTTTTTTAACAAGAGAGAATTTGATATTCTTGATGCTTCAGATAGGTTAGTGATTTTGTCTCTAGACCAGGTCTCTCCTCATCCTTGGGGTTTGAGAAATTTTTTGGCAAGGAAGAATGTAAACGGGATGTAGTGGCAACCGTCCAAATCTCACATTAAAGTTTGATGTAGGATTCATGTCACTAGCCAAGTATAGAGGTGCACTCTTGTTTTTGCAGTTAAGATTTAAACTAATTTGGAAGTATCATGGCCTATGTTCATGATTGAGAAAAGTCTCTAAGATTTGGAAAACTATCCAAATCTCAACTGACAAAATATTTGTTTCTTGGGGTTCCAAATGGCTAGAATAAGTCTTTGAGATTTAGACGACCATCTAATTCTCAGAAAAGAGCATAGTTTTTGTTTGGGGCTCAGAGCTTGGAAGATGGAACACAATAGCTTCGATGCAGTAAATAATTGGAAAAGATAATATTTAAAGATGTTTAAAAATTGGGCCTTAATTAACCAATGAAATTTATCTTAATTAACCTATGAAATATCTCTAACGACACACGATATGAAATCTTTCATCACTTTAGACATAAATGCCTCTAGTTGTGAGCTTACACTATGCATAAAATCGAGACAATCTCTTTCAAAATATTTAAAAATATTAAATCTTTTAAAATAATAGAATATTCTATGAATTTTTACAAAATACGGAGGAAATTTACCTTAATTAACCTATGAAATATCTCTAACGACACACGATATGAAATCTTTCATCACTTTAGACATAAATGCCTCTAGTTGTGAGCTTACACTATGCATAAAATCGAGACAATCTCTTTCAAAATATTTAAAAATATTAAATCTTTTAAAATAATAGAATATTCTATGAATTTTTACAAAATACGGAGGTAATTTGATAATTTTTTCTTAAAATATCGACAATAATTTTTAAGGGTTTTGAAATAGGACAATGGACATAAGGTCTAGGTAAAAGTGTCACAATTAAACTGCATGCTTGCAATCTATAATAGCATGCACCAGTAGCATGACCCAAAAATATATGTTTGAAGTATTGCATGATAAAATTGCATTGTAAAACTTTTGAGATTTGGACAGTCGTCCAAAACTCATGCAACATCTATGCAATGCATGTGCAAGAACTCCATTCATTTGCATCATAACTATTGATATTTGGACATGTAATGAAGTGATCTCCTCTTTTACCTTTCATTCATTCAAATACAGATTGTGGTTTATCTCATTTTTATGGTTGAGAATTGGGCAACCGTCCAAATCTCTTGAGAAAGAATTTGCACAATTCAAGAGCCACTACTTTTATTTTTCAAATTTTAAAGGTTATAATTTTGATGCTTCTTCGATACTCAAAAATCACTTCCTGGTCAACCATCAAGGTATACATTGTGGATTAGCTTTGCAACTAGGGGACAAAAGTTTGTGATACCTTTAGAGCAAGTAAACCAAGCTTTCTACAAGTAAGTATATCTATTGTACTCTCTACAACATTTTTTGAAAGCTTGATGATCATGTAATTAAGCACTTTAGATAAAAGTTTAAACACTTACCATGTGGAGTTTGTATCGGGCTTGAAGCCATTGTCGCCAAAGCCAATGTGGTGATTCGATTGTTCGATGCAATTTTGTCATCTTTGCTTGAAAATAGTAGATAACATTGTTTAACTTAGTTCTACATAATATAGTATTGCATGCGCGCTCAAAAGAAAGAGAGAGCTATTGAACTTTAGATGGAGTATTCAATGATTGGCACTATGAGTAAAAGAAAGAGAGAGCTATTGAAATTTAGATGGAGTATTCACTAATTGGCACTAGGAGTAGCAATTTACTCATTCTCTTAGATTAATATTGTAGTGGATAGAAGCAGGCACACACACTCTAGTGGATAGAAGCTAACACACACAATTTTAAAATTTAAAATACAAACTTTTAAAGAAAACACATAGTTGAACCATAACCTTAGTTGCAAGAATTGAAACATAACCTTAGCTCTTAGCTGCAAGAATTGAAACATAGAAGCAATTATATTAATGAGATATGAAGTAAGAGATCCATAGGGAGGCATTCCTCTGTGTGTATGAGAGAGAGAGAGAGAGAGAGAGAGAGAGAGAGAGAGAGAAGTGCAAAGGGAGCTTGAGAAAGAGATACAGAGAGATGGACATGTCTGCAAGAAAAATAGAGAGAGAGAGAGAGAGTGTGTGTGTTTGAAGTCCCATTACCTATGTGTGGTGTAGGCCGACGTTGTGATGGACAAGGAGAACTCTCTCTCTCTCTCTCTCTCTCTCTCTCTCTCTCTCTCTCTCTCTCTCTCTCTCTCTCTCTCTCTCTCTCTCTCTCTATATATATATATATATATATATATATATATATGTGTGTGTGTGTGTGTGTGGTGTTGTGTGTGTGTGTTGTGTGTGTGTGTGTGGTGTGTGTGTGTATATATATATATATATATATATACATATGTGTGTGTATAGCTATTTAAATCTTAACTAATAAGATATAATTGAATTTTTACATTCAAAAGACAACTGGCCAAGGAACAATGGACTGATATGTACAAAAATAACTCAGTATTATAATTATTTAGGTACAATGATTGTAAGAAAGAGGTCCTCTTTCAGTAGGGTTGGTAGTAAAAAAAATTTCCCGTTCCTCAGTGGGTATTTCATCATATTAATGTTGCTTGCCAAAGAAAACAAAACCCTCCAAGATAAGATAGAGTCCTTACCTGCATTCATCCAAACAAGACAACAATTATGTTAGCCTTGGATGTGTTTTATAGGTATTAATGGACTATATCAGTTGTTATCTATGTCCATCTTATAGGTTTTAATTACTTTAGACAAGCTAGTTTATTCATTAGTTTTGGTATGTAGCAGTCTTTCATATTACTTTATAGACTATGGTGATGTCCATCAAAAGTAAAACTAAGAGCCACAGCTCATTAGCTATGCATAAAGAAGCAACCATATACTTACCTTCAAAATCAGTAGAACCCATGGTATCAAAGGTACTTTTTTAGATAAAGAGATGCGAAATCTGACATATTTTTGTTAACCAAAGTTCATAGATGATGGTGGTGATTACCTCGTTTTTCAATAAGACAACAATGTAACTAGTTAAGAGAGTAGCAAGACTCCCCCCCTTTTTTTTTGTGGAACCTCATCATTTTTTTGCCAATAGCTTGGAAACTATACCCGAGCTAAAACAACCTCGGCCATATACTTACCTTCATATCCATAAGTCATTAGTGATTTTTAAGAGCAGTAGTGTCCGGCCATACCAAGCATAGCTTTTTTTTCCAAGCCAAAAGAATGAGCTGCTGTATACTTACCTTCACAAAAGGCCAGGTTATCACATACTGTAGTGTCCGACCTGATATGAGCTCCCAATTGTGATAAGCCCTAGTGGCAACCAGTTAACCACAGAAAAGAACTCACTGTTTCCAGTTAATTAGATACCTCTATCTCCTTAGAGGAAAAAACCAGTTACAACAGTGATAAGAACCAGCTATTTATTTTCGCCAGAGTCAGAGCCAAGTGGCCCATCGGCCATAACCCCATGTTGTCATCATTTATACAGTTGAGACACAGTAACAGCCCGTGCTTATCAATACATATCCAGTTGTAGCATGAACGGCCATCAAGCCAACCATCATACTCACAACCATATACCTACATACACATACTGCCACACATGCACAAAAAGTTTTTTGTAGAGGTGAAGTCCTGCAGCGGTCAATTGTCTTATCGCTTTACATCGTATTGAGGCCACCCCCATTTTTTATGCAGACAATCATAGACGAACATTTTTTATGCAAAAGAGACCCACGGCCAACCATAATATCTAGGCTTTAGCAAAAATAGCCAGTCAAACTCATAACTATATGAACCTACAACAATTTACAAGAATCGACATAGCTCAAAGAGGACAAGTGTCGGCCAAAACAGAGCCCAAAGAAGACCAGTGTAGGCTAAAACAGAGCCCAATAAAAAGCCTGTAACGGCAAAAACAGCGCCCTTTGCAAAAAATCTTAGTCAAGTCGGTAAATAGGAAGACCTGCAGCGGCTTAGGTCAAGCCAAGAGAACTAACAATGCACAGTTTTTTCTCTTTAAAAAAGCTCAGTCGACAGCAAATCCCCCAATCCTTTTCCTAAGTCCCATTAGGTGTGCTTTCATTCAATCAGAGAATGCCTTGCTACCCTATCTAAGGGTTACAACAGTTATTTGAAAAAAACTCGTCTACGCAGAGTATTGCCAAAATTCTTAAAGAAAAACCCCTACGAAAATGAATGTTTATACAGTTCAAAGCTATGCTACGAGAGCTTACAGTAAGCAGTATCAAATGTTTCTCTATTTAGAAGCAACCAATGTTAAAAGATTTTTTCTCAAAAAAAGCCTGAGAGAAAAACCTAAGTGTTTTGCGCAGAGAGCTCCATAGCTCGGACAGTGAAGCAGACGATATATTGGTTTTAGTCAGAATAACAAAAATACACAAGCTAAGTGAGGGGCAAGTGCCCCCTCACCTTATTTATAGAGGTTGAGCTGCATTTCCTGAACGTGATCGATGAGAGAGGCAAGCCGCCCTCCTATTAAGCGTCTTCAAGTGATGCACAGAAACTTTGCAAGGGGAGATCCCAACCCAGGATGCGCAGGCCGCCTCATGAGAGCCCAATGTTTTTACTCACGCTAAATTCTAGGAGAGTTTTGTTATGCAAGGGCCTAGTCCCACCGGCCATCATGAGTGGCACGTTATGAGTCAATGTCGCATGAGTTCTTCAGAAGAGGGTAAGGTTGGGGGCGGGGGGGGGGGGGGGGGATATATAGAAGGAGGGTGAAAATAAAGCATTTAGTAATACCACTGTGTGTGTGTGTGTGTGTGTGTGTATGTGTATGTATATATATCTATATATATGTGTATGTGTGTGTGTGGACACTCGTGCGTGCAGATTGGGAGATGCTCTCTCTCTCTCTCTCTCTCTCTCTCTCTCTCTCTCTCTCTCTCTCTCTCTCTCACTCTCTCTCTCTCTCTCTCTCTCTCTCTCTCTCCAACCCTAGCCTTCTCCTTGTTGTTTGTCAGCGCAGTACAATACCTCTCTACAAAGTCTCCCCCTGTGGGGCAAGGGCAGCCCTGTGGGGGGGGCATTAGCTTCTCTCAATGATGTCCCTTCCATCAACGAGCCTAACCGTGTCTTGACGTGCACAACACTTAAGGTTTTGAATGCTGACAGCAACAACTTGCCAGGTGCGACCTAGACCGTCTGCTTCAGCGAGCTGCAGATCCATTCCCCTCATCGGGCGTATCGACCTGTAGACTATCTTCTTTGGCATTCTGCATACCGATTCCTTGCTTAAGCTTCACTTAACACTCAATCTCTTATCAAATATCCAATAGCTTTGACCTTGTTCCCATAGCCGTGACATGTACAAGTTAAGCCTAGCCTTGTGCAGGTGTGCCCACATAATAGTGAGTCAAGACCCATTCCTCGCTTAAGCTTCACTTCACTCTCAACATCTTCTCAAACATCCAGTAGCTTCGACCTTGTTCCCATAGCGGTGACATGTACAAGTTAAGCCTAGCCTTGTGCAGGCGTGCCCACATAAGATAGTCAAGAAGCTCTGATGTCCTCTTTCAAAACACCAATGCCTAGCACTCGCAAGAGTTTTCTTGAAGTGGCAGTTGCACCTAAGAAGGATCCCGCTACTCGCCAAGACTCAAGGATCACGCCCTTGGAGACTCAGATTCGAGAGCTTATTTTGGAGAATGCCGAACTCAAACAACACTTGAGTAAGCTTGAGGAGACAAAGGTAAAAGGAGAACGAAACTTTGCTAGCAAAAACACATGAAGTCTAAGCTTCTCTCACTGAGTCAGTCAAGGCGGCCCAAAAATAAGCCCATGAGATAGTACATAAAAAGATCGACAACAAAATACAAGCAGCCTTACAAGAATGTTGGCTACAAGAATCCCTTGCTCTTAAGATTAGAATTGGAGGGCTCTCCTCACCATGGTGCACCGAGGAGGACACACTCAAAGAAGCCATCACCAAGCTCAACAACATTCTACAACCAAATAACATCGAGCCCAATAATGTTTCTTGGATCAACGACATGCAATAGGCATGTGCCACCTGGTAATGCATCCTCGCTTTCAGGAACAAGGAAGAACGTATGAGCTTGCTACAAAAATCCTAACCACCTCAAGGGGACAAAGCTTT
>NW_028221637.1:0-26377 GCF_014529385.1 Adiantum capillus-veneris
CATGGATACTCCCATTGTAAATATCCAATTCCATTTGTAAATTAATACTAACTCTACTAACACTAACCCACTATGAAAAGTCCTATCACCTCCATTTCTCTTCCTCTCTCTTTCCCCACCAACTTCTTGATAATTCCAAGCAAAAGAAATTAGATAAATTGCTGAAAATCTAACCCAACCATGGTTAGAGGAGATAGTAACCTAACCTTCAAAATTGCTATAAAAGGAGGGTGTAGCTAGCACAAAAGGGGGGCCATAAGCAAGAGCACTATGCTATAGCTTGAGAAGCCAAGCTCAACCTCTCTAGAAGGAGCTCTTGAGTGGAAGCTCATTGTCTTATGCATGTGCATGTGTGGTAATAGGGGATTAGCAAGGGAACTCTATGCCATTGTAAGAGAGAGAGTGATCATTCAATTGAGAGTAGGAAATCTATCATTTCTCCTACTAGTGTAAGCCCAACATTTGCTGAATCAAGGAGGGTGGATTTGGACTAAGCTTGGATACTTTGTCTCCCTTCCAACGTGAAGTAATGGACAACAATGATGCGTAAGTGTCTTGGTGTTTTTTGTTAAGTTCTTGATAGCTTGTCTCTGGTGTTGTCATCAATCTAGCCATAAATCCCACATACTGTAAGAGGGCGACAGGGTGGAGAGGACTCCCCTGGCTTAAGACAGTGATTGGGGTGGCTTTTCTTGTGATGTGTTGTGGTGAAATTTACGCAAGCTATGTTGAAAAAATACTAATTTCACTTTGATTTGTCATGACAGATTTGTAAGAAGGTATTAATGCAACAAGCACCCCCTCCTCCTTTTCTCTCTCTTTCTTAAATATATAGTTGTGTTTGCTTGATCATTGCCGATACGTTTCAAAGCAGCCCGAGCACTATCTCTCTCTCTCTCTCTCTCTCTCTCTCTCTCTCTCTCTCTCTCTCTCTCTCTCTCTCTCTCTCTCTCTCTCGTGTTTTAGTGTGTGAGAGTGTTCCATTAGTGTTAGGGTTAGTGTAAATTCCTTGCTTGTTTGTGGGTTTCTCTAACGATTCTCCTCTTTTGCGTCCTAGTTCGCTCTTAAACTAGGTGGTGCCCCTTGTGTAGTTAGGATTTGGCTGTGGGTTTGTTGTTTGGGTTTGTGTTGTGTTGTGCCCCAGCCCCATTGAGCAGCACAGGAGCCTTGAAGGGTGTCTAGAGGTTGCTCTTCTTGTTGCCCGCCGCGGACCGCCTCAATAGTTTGTCACCTTGGTCGCAGTTCAAGGTTGAGTTGAAGACGCCCGAGTCTTTGAAGATGCGGTATGCATTGCAAAGCACAAGGAATGGAAGTTTAACCGTCTTGAGGAACATGGTATCAGTACAGGTATGCATGTGCAAGATGGATTTAACATGGAAGATGAAGTTAAGCCTAAGCAGGTGAAAAGTAGCCTATCCTATGATGTTTCTCGTTTCTTCCCAAGGTCTATTGTGAAGCGTAAAGAGGTCTTGCAGGTTGACAGGTTTATGGAAGAGCCTTAAGAGGTGAGTAATGCTTTGGATACAGGATTGAAAAGTCTTGAAGAGGATGCATGGGCTACTTGTGTACCTTGTGATTCTGGGTGTGAGTGTGAGATCAAGGTTATTGATGATGAGCACGTATCTTTGGATACCAGTTCCTTGGAAATTAGGGAAGAGGGCAAAGTTGAGAGCCATTTTGTGGATTTGTTGGATGTGGAGCCTGTTTTGAAGCCATATTTTGATGTATGTGCAGTGATTGAACCGATTTGTGAGCATGATTGTGGTTTAGAGCAGGGATCTGTATTCTTGGAGACTGATGAACCCATGCTAGATGCTATGGATAGTGGTGCTAGCCATGATTATGATGTGGATAAATTTATGTGTGATGATGAGTATGCTTATGATGATGAGAAAAGGTTTGGCATATATGAGTCCACCAATCTCAGCTATGTGGATGCCTATGCTAGGGATATGTGTGCTGCGGGGATACTTTTGTGCTTTGGATATCAACAAATTTACCTTCACACAATGCTTTTAGCTACTTGGGTGCATGCAGGTTGTTGCTATGGCTGGTGAAGCCAAGATGCTAGGTGATGAGTCACTTCAGTTGTCTCTATCGGTTGGGTTGAATGTGGCATGCAATATTTATGCTTTTGGAACTCAGAGACACGGCGGATGTGTTAGTGGATATGCCTATGGTGCATTTTGGTTGATTGTTGACAAATGTAGGTGTGGTGTTATGATGCTTCTTGTGAATCAGGCGATATGCCTTTGGCCTTTTGATCCAGGTGGAATGAGCATCTACTAGTGCTGCTCCTGCTGAGCATGAATGTTCTAGCAGGCTAGGGGGTGGACAAACTATGTCAGGAGCTTTTTGGAGCAAGGGATTGCGCATATGTACATACATATGCATGGTGCATCAAATAAAGAATTGCCCATTTTCCAGAGCCAGGTGGTTACGTGGGGCCCACATGTGTACAAGTAGGACAGCATGTACATAGTGCATCAATTTTCATCATTACCAATACCAGTGTGTTTTCTCTACAATAATGAGGAGTTTTTAGTGCGTAAAACTTCTTGAGGAAGCTATCCGTGGGCCGACGACATGAGGTAAGCACGTGCGTCAGATGGCATCCAGTGGCGTCAGGAGGGAGAATGGGGTCAATACCTGCACGTGGAGAAGTACGGACACAACGTGGGTGTTTCTTTGTGATAATTATGTAGAAAGGTCATCATGATGACCATCTTTTGGGGACACTTCACGTGGTTGCGAGACGCATTATTGGAAACAGCTAAGTGCCAGGTGTGCGGATGATGCAAAAAGGTGACAACTATGCACTGCAAGGTCAGTTTTTGGCCTGTTCGGGGTCTGTTTGAGGTCATCTAAAAGGCCAAGGGTGCCCAACTAACAAAGCTAAGTGTGGGAACTGAGAAAACAGAGGGAAGACCAGAAAAAAACATGGAGAAGAGAGGAGGAACAGCCGTAGGTGGTGTTTTTGCTCATTTTGGAGCTCCGATGGCGCTGTCTAGTTTTCCAAATTCCTCACTCTTTTCCTGCTATTTTTCTGTGTAAGTTTCTCCTATGAGAGAAGTTTCTGCTCTAGTTTGTGATTGTATCTGGCTTATTTTACCCATATTGTGTGAGTTGTTTTCCCCATTGGTGTTGTCCCAAGCTCAATTTTATCTAAACATCAGAAGTTCTCCTCTTTTGAGGTGAGTTTTTGGGTGTGTGTGTGTGTGTGTGTGTCTGTGTGGAGTGGGCAAATGGGTAGTCTCTCTCCTCTCACTCCAGAGGTGTGTTCCCTGTCTCGGCCAGGTGTGTTGTGTAAGCCGAGTGGTGCCCCATAGTGTGTGTGTGTGTGTATCTTTCCAAGAGTGTGTGTCGGGTCGTTATAGAGGCATTCTGTGTGTTTCCATCCCGCTCACAACCTATGGATTAGCCATAAAATACACTTTCAACAACGTATAGTGTTTCTCTTTGGCCTAGAAAGGCTCAATGAAATACTTCTTTCATCGGATCCCATCATACTACCTCTTATAGACTATAACTTTTCTTTTGATGTAAACGTAGTTATCTTGCTATGAACCCAGAGGATTTGTATACACAATTAATCCCCATCATTAGACAAAACATATATATTTGGTCAGCCAAGATTGAATGCCATTAACTCATCTAGTAACCCTTGCATACTACCCATGATACGATATGACCATAGCCTTGATGTTTTCATCTTTGTGTTGTTTTGACATTCTCTTTTGTGTTCTTTCTTTGTGTGTGTGAGTGCAAAGAGAGAAAGAGTGGGTCTTCTTTGATTGCACTTCTTTCCAAACCCTAGTCTTCATGGCATCTATGGTTTAACTCCTTCATATAGTTTTTGTTGAGTTATCTCACAAACTCTCACAGCCATAAGCCCGGTGCTTTCCTGGCAAGACCGTAAATTTCTCTACAACGTTACGGGAACGACAACGACAGGAGGACATTGCTCTCAATGTTCACATTGGTGGTCTCCCAAATGATTGGAAAGGGGAGTGAGACATTGAATTCAAGAAGGCCCTTCCTCAAATTCAAGCAACACTTCCGATGGTACAATAGGATGAAGAGGCAATTACCACCATTACACAGGAGCACCGAACCAACCATGCCATCCTCACTCTCAAGACTAGAGACGACCGAATCAAACTCCTACAACAATCAAGGCTTCTCAGAGACACTAAGCTTTGGCTTGTAGAAGATCTTACACCCATTCAACGCAAACAAAAGAAGATAGAACTTCAAAAGATGCGTGACGCACAGCAGTAGGAAAATGGGCGGTTTATCGAGAAGGTAAAGCCATCATCCAAGAGTTTTGAACTCCCAAACCGAATTCCCTCTCACCTGCCCCTTCTTAGGTTGTCCTTTTTGTCCTTTTTTCTTTGGACCCTCAATCCTTTACTGAGATGTATATGCACCCCACTTAGCAGACTCATTGTACGATTTTGTTTCTGGTCCCATAGGTCATTTTTGACATCCGTGGATGATAATGAAATCTATCTATCTCTCTCTCTCTCTCTCTCTCTCTCTCTCTCTTATTATTCCTACGACTCTTATGTTATTCTTTTCTCTCTCTTTTGTTATCAAGAAAATCCTTGAGGGTCTTGGGAGTTGTAAAGACTTCTTTGGCTGCTTCTTCTTCTTTCTCTCCTATCTCTCTCTTTGGCATATAAGGCAAGACTCATTAAATAGATATTTGAGGTCTCTTGAGATTGTTCCTACAAAGTAAAGATCTTTCTTATCCTCTTATTCTTCTCTCTCATATCTTTTTTTAAAAAATATGCGCAATGACGATGAAACCAAATCAGATGTAGACTACCGGATGCCTGATATTAACACAAAGAAAAACGTGCCTGTCCGGATCATGGATTCTCGATATTAACACGAAGAGAAAGACAAAACTCCAAGCAGGTGCAGATGAGGAGCGTGCAAAGTGAATTTTACATGCATGAGCTATGTGCTACTATAGGATGCATAGTATAGTTGGAAGATTTCTCTCTCTCTCTCTCTCTCTCTCTCTCTCTCTCTCTCTCTCTCTCTCTCTCTCACACACACACACACACACACACACACACACACATGTTAGGAAATAAGACGTAGCTAAATAGATAATTGAGTAGATTACTTAATGGAGAGAGACAAATTTACATACATGAGATTATAGAGTAGAGAGAGAGAGAGAGTACACACGATATACGTGGTTCACCCAATGTGGGCTACGTCCACGGGAAAACAGCCACTCAATGGCTTTAGTACTTCAAAAAAAGAAGTAGTTTACAAAGGGATTATACCCTTAATGGAGCTCCCGCCTTCCTTCACTCTCACCACCTCACACTCACCTTGTTGCATCAACTTCACACTATGAAATGTGTGTAGAAATGGCCGCCCTTGTGTAGATAAGTCCAAATCGGACCCTCCAATCCGCCCATGTGTGGCCGCCCTTGAGAAGACAAGTCCGCTTTTGAATTCGGCCACCGTCCACCGGCCATTGACTTCCGACCACCGGCCATCGGCCACCAGCCGCCGTCCGGCCATAATATTCCAGGGAGAAGGAATATTCTGGCGAGGGAAAAAAAAATTCTCGGGGGCTTCCGCCCTCGAGGCCCCAAAGTTGCCCCTGGTTTTTGGCTGTGAAAATTTTTTTCCGGTGAGTGATTTACCTTCACGCACGATGGCTTCTCCTCATAATGGGGGCCTTACAAATGTGCACTTTAACCACAGAAAATTACAAGGGTAAATCAGGCTCCATACTTAACAATCTCCCACTTGGAGACTGATCTCCAAACCAAACCTATGACTGCTTTCCATCTTGGCTTCTTATCCTTGAATGCCGATTGAAGATGAGCAAAGTCTCAACTTCTCCTTGTTGACCAGCTTTGTAAACATGTCTGCAGGATTTTCACTTGTATGCACCTTTCCTAGCTTTAGCTGTCCCTCTTCCAAAGAGTGCGTATGAAGTGATATCTCACCTCAATGTGCTTTGCCCTTGAATGAAAGGCTGAGTTCTTCGCAAGATGGATAGCGCTTTGGCTATCACTGTACAAGACACAATTGTCTTGTTTGAATCCAAGCTCTTTTAAGAATCTATGAAGCCACATAATTTCTTTGCTTGCCTCCGTCATTGCTACATACTCTGCTTCAATGGTAGAAAGTGAAACCACTTTCTGCAGCTTTGAAGCCCAGCTTACTGTTGTGCCTCCAACTGTGAACACATAGCCAGTAGTGCTCCTTCGAGTATCTTTGTCACCTGCCATATCTGCATCAGCATACCCTTCTAGGAAAATATCAGGTCCTCCAAAATACAAAGCATTTGTTGTTGTCCCTTTTAGATACCTAAGTATCCACTTCACAGCTTGCCAGTGCTCTTTACCTGGGTTGTCCATGAACCTACTCACAACTCCCACTGCATGTGCAATGTCTGGCCTTGTCCAGACCATAGCATACATTAGAGAACCTACCGCTATAGCATATGGAACTTTAGACATATAGGCTATCTCCTCTTGTGTCTTTGGACACATATCCTTCATTAGTTTAAAATGACCAGCCAAAGGTGTAGAAACTGGTTTTTCATTTTGCATTGCAAATCTTTCTTGTACCTTCTTGAGATAGCTTTATTGTCTTCTTCGTCCTGTCCCTTGATATTTTCATACCAAGTATCCTCTTTGCAGCACCTAAATCTTTCATTGAAAAAGATTTAGACAGCTCCTCTTTTAGTTCTTTGATGTCCTGCATATTAGCACTTGCAATCAGCATGTCATCAACATACAACATTAGGATGATGAGCTTCCCATCTCCCAAATTCTTCGTGTAGACGCAGTGATCCGAGTTGCATCTTGTGAAACCATGATCCAACATCCATCGATCAAACTTCAAGTACCATTGTCTTGATGCTTGCTTTAAACCATACAAGCTCTTCTTTAATCTACAAACCATTTTCTCCTTACCTTTTACTTCATACCCCTTTGGTTGAAGCATGTAGATTTCCTCCTCTAAGTCACCGTGAGGGAATTCCGTATTTACATCCATTTGCTCGAGATTTAGATCATGAGCAGCCACAAGGCTCAAGACAAGACTAATTGAGTTCATTTTTACAACAGGAGAAAATATTTCATTGAAGTCAATACCTTTCTTTTGAGAAAACCCTTTTACCACAAGCCTAGACTTGTACCGTTTCTTCCCACCTTCTTCTTCCTTCAGCTTGTACACCCATTTGTTTTGAAGTGCCCACTTACCTTTAGGCAACTCAACCAACTCCCATGTTTGGTTGCGATGTAGTGAGTCCATCTCCACTTGCATGCTCTTCGTCCATTCTTCTTTGGATTCATGTTGCATAGCTTCTTCGTATGATTCCGGCTCTCCAGAATCTAAGATCAAGAGATGGTTGAAGGAAGGAACAAACCTTTCTGGAGGTCTACTTGCTCTTGTAGATCTTCGGGGAATAGGTTGAGGCTCCTCATTTTGTTGACGTTGTTGCACATTGTCACCGTTTACAGTCCTTGAGTCTTCACCGTCCTCAAGCTCCATGTACTCATCACCTGTTTCTTTTGTTTGTTTTCTTTCCAAGTAATCTTTGTACATATTTTGTTTGTTAAAAATTACATCCCTACTCCTTAAGATTTTACCATCTTCAGGATTCCATACGCGATACCCAAAGTCACCTTCTCCATAGCCAATGAAGAAACACTTTTTGGACTTTGCATCTAGCTTTGATCTTAGGCTTCTATCTATGTGCATGAAATCCTCACACCCAAATACTTTGAGAAATGCATAATTCACTGGTTTACCTGTCCATGCCTCTTCTGGAACTCCCCCATCCAATGCCGTTGAGGGTGACTGATTGATTAAGTACACAAATGTACTTACAGCTTCCGCCCAAAGCTCAAGCGTTAGGCCTGCATGTAGCCGCATGCTTCGTGCTCGCTCCATGATTGTCCTGTTCATCCTTTCCAAAATACCATTTTGCTGAGGTGTCCTTGGGGTTTTCCTTTGCCTCCGAATGCCATTGCTAGCACAAAAGCTTTCAAAAGCTTGGTTGCAATATTCGCCTCCATTGTCGGATCTGAGGCATTTAATACCGGCCATTCGTGGATTCTCTGGGGATCCTAAAGACTTCTTTGGCTGCTTCTTCTTCTTTCTCTCTTATCTCTCTCTTTAGCATATTAGGCAAGACACATTGGATAGATCTTTGAGGTCTCTTGGAATTGTTGCTACGAAGTAAAGATCTTTCTTATCCTCTTATTCTTCTCTCTCATATTTTTTTAGAAAGATATTTGTGCACAATGATAATGAAACCAAATCAAATGAAGACTATAGGATGCCTAATATTAATACAAAGAAAAACGTACCTGCACGGATCATGGATGCCCGTTATTAACACGAAGACAAAGGCAAAACTCCAAGGAGGTGCAAATAAGGAGGGTGAAAAGTGAATGTTACATGCATGAGCTAGGTGCTATTATAGGATGCATAGTATGGTTGGGGGAGACTCTCTCTCTCTCTCTCTCTCTCTCTCTCTCTCTCTCTCTCTCTCTCTCTCTCTCTCTCTTCCTATGACTCTTATATTCTTCTTTTTTCTCTCTTTTGTTAAGAAAATCCTTGAGGTTTTTTGGGATCGTTGAAATACTTCTTTGCCTTCTTCTTCTTCTTTCTCTCCAATCTCTATCTTTGGCATATTAGGAAAGACTCATTCCAGTCTCTTAGGATTGTTCCTACGGTGTAAAATTCTCTCTTCTCCCCTTATTCTTCTTTCTCATCTCTTTTAAAAAATATATTTTATGTGCAATGATGATGAAACTATATCTAAGCTAGACGATAGCATGCATGATATTAACACGAAGTCAAACATGCGTGCATGGATGCCTAATATTAGCACAAAGACAAATGAAAAACTCCAAGGAGGTGCATATGAGGAGGGTGCTAAGTGAAGTTTATATGCATCAACTAGGTGCTTCTACGGATGCATAAGATAGTTGTAATTTAGTTAACTATTGACTAGCTTGCCAACTTGGTCAAAGAGCCCTCCTGGCTTCATGTTCCACGCTGGTAGTACCCTCCATCCTGGCACCATAGGAAAACTCCAGTGAGCCACCAACAAGCTCCCGTGGTTGGTGGTCCTAGGCCCCTCCTGTTCCTAGTACTCTTGCATTCAAGGAAACCTGGAATTCTCTCTCTCTCTCTCTCTCTCTCTCTCTCTCTCTCTCTCTCTCTCTCTCTCTCTCTCTCTCTCTCTCTCTCATCACACACACACCACACACACACACACACACACACACACATTAGCACTACTTGGCTCTGTCATAGTCGGCATTCATGGCAGCGGCCACTTGAGCCTCTTCTCAAGGCAAGACTTTTTCCGCGGTTGTGGTGATACCCCCAAATTTTGATAGTACTACCCGCCTATAGAATGACCTTGAGAAATTTTGCAAGGAAAACAAGGATTTGAAAGAGAGACTCATTGCAATCAAACCTCGTCTCACTGCAATGGAGGAAGGCAACAAGAAAATGCAGGCAATGGAAGCCATTCTCACTGAAGCAAAAGCAGAACTAGACACTATGCTGACAAAGGAGTTCAAGATTTAAGTACATGAGGAGGTCTGTCTCAAGATTGAAGACAAGGTGGCATCCATGCTCCCCAAACAAAAACGTCAAGAAGATATAGCTCTCAAAGTCCGCATTCGTGGGCTCCCAAGCAATTGGAAAGGGGAGGGGGACCTAAAGTCCAATGAGTCCCTTGCTCAAATTCAAACAATAATCCATGCTAGAGTATAGTAGAATTAAGCAACAATCACAACCCTTATGCACAAACACCGCACACAACCATGAGGTCCTCACTTTGAAGACCAAAGCGGATCTAATCAAATTCCTCGAGAAATTGAGGCTTCTCAAAGGCACCACCGTTTGGTTTGCAGCAGGGCCAAAGCATGTATTGGTGGTACCAAAAAGGGGTGTCTTGGACACTCGTTTGGTAGCACTTTACAAACCCCATCTTCATGTGTTACATGTAAAATAAAGTAGCATGTTATATATCGATGGATAGATTTTTTCATGTAGAATCTAAAAGTATAAAGTCAACAACTTTTGCGTTTTTCTTTTTGCAAAAAATTTACCGGTCCCTACTTTTTTGAAAGTGTACCACCAAAAGGTGCAAAACGTGGTACCACCAATACATGCTTTTACCCAAATCTAAGATCTTACACCAGCCCAACTCAAGCAAAAGAAGGTAGAACTCCAAAACGTGCATGAAGCGTGCAGTGCAGGAACATGGGCAGTTTACCAAAGAGGTGAAGCCATTGTCCAGGAGTTTCGAACTCCAAAACCGGCTACCCCCTCACTTATCGCTCCTCCTTAGGTTTCATCCTTTTTTCCCTTCTTTGGAACCTCAATCCTTAATTGAAATGTATTTAACAACTCCTCTCCGTAGACAAAAACTCTTTGTAGTGTTTTGTTTTTCGGTCCCATAGGTCAAATCTGTTCTCCGTAGATGATAATCTCTCTCTCTGTCTCTCTCTCTCTCGCATTGAAAAGTTGTTGCAAATCTTCCCTTTATTCTCTCACATTGCTCTTGAGGCGGTCCGGGGCGGGCAACAACAAGAGTGGCCTCTAAGCACTTTTCTAAGCTTCCGTGCTGCTCAATTGGGTTGGGGTTGGAAAAAATAGCAAACACACACACAAACCCGCAACCTAACCCTACACAAATTTGGGGCACCACCTAGTTTTGGATGCGAACTAGGACGCCTAGAGAGAGAGAGAGAGAGAGAGAGAGAGAGAGAGAGAGAGAGAGAGAGAGAGAGAGAGAGAGAGAGTGCTCGGTCTGCTTTGAAATGTATCGGCAATGATCAAGCAAACACAATTATATATGTAAGAAAGAGAGAGAAGAGGGAGGGGGTGCTTGTTGTATTAATACCTTCTTACAAATCTGTCCTGACCGATCAAAGTGAGATTAGTATTTGTTCAACATAGCTTGAGGAAATTTCACCACAACACATCACAAGAAAATCCACCCAATCACTGTCTTAAGGCTAGGGGATTCCTCTCCACCCTGTCGCCCTCTTACAGTATGTGGGATTTATGGCTAAATTGAGGACAACACCCAGACACAAGCTATCAAGAACTAAAAAAATCACCAAGACACTTACACATCATTGTTGTCCATTACTTCACGTTGGAAGAGAGACAAAGTATCCAAGCTTAGTCCAAATCCACCCTCCTTGATTCAACAAATGTTGGGCTTACACTAGTAGGAGGAATGATATATTTTCCACTCTCAATTGAATGATCGCTCTCTCTCTTACAATGGCATAGAGTTCCCGTGCTAATTACCCTTATTACCACACATGCACATGCATACGACAATGAGCTTCCACTCAAGAGCTCTTTCTAGAGAGGTTGAGCTTGGCTTCTCAAGCTATAGCATAGTGCTCTTGCTTATGGCTCTCCCTTTTGTGCTAGCTGCACCCTCCTTTTATAGCAGTTTTGAGGGCTAGGGTTACTCCTCTAACCATGGTTGGGTTAGATTTTCAGCACTTATGTAATTTCTTTTGCTTGGAATTATCAAGAAGTTGTTGTGGATAGATGAAGAAGAGAGAGGAGAGAAGTGGAGGTGATAGGACTTTTCATAGTAGGTTAGTGTTAGTAAATTAGTAGAATTAGTATTTTTAATGATTTATAAATAGAATTGGATATTTACAATGGGAGTATCCTTATAGGATACAAATAAGGAAGAAAAAACTCTTAATAGGTAAGAAAATATGGATTTCTTACAATGTTGATGCTCCAAGTGTCTTGAGTAGGGTCAATTTTGACGCTTGTTGACGGTCCACTAGCTTTGACAGTACGTTTTTTCTCCACTCTTGACCTTTGTTGAGAGACAAGGTGATTGAATATGAGTAATCAATCAACATGGTGCTGTATTTCAAGAGAAGAGGCTGAGTTTTGTTGTTTTCTTGATAGATATGGGTAACATGGAAGAGGAAAAATGAGACTAGGTGGTGAATTTTAGAATGGAAGTGTGTGTAGGAGACATGAGTTCACCATGGTTTCTCTTATTCTTCAAGGTTGAGAAGAAGGTGAGTAGGGTGCAGAGAGGAGTGGTGAGAGAGGTGGGGATGATGAGTGGAGAAGTGTGTGTGAAAGAGGAAAATGATAAAGTGGAAGAGGGAGTGTGGCTTCATAGCATGGGCAAACTGGGGTCCACCAATAAAATCATAGCTCACAGCTCGTAGCTCAAAAAAATATGAAAAAATTTGAGGTAAAAGTTCAACCCACGAGCTACAACTTTTTTTTGTATCATCTTTTCAAATTCGGGGAGCATGTGATCTTTAAAATTCGGGGAACTGTTTTTTTCCACTGCAAAAAGTCATTGTGAGGTTCTTCTTTGATGATTCTTTTGAATACCTCCAAGAGTGAGCCCCTCATAGTGCATGCATGCATGCATGCCACATACCCTTGACCTTATTTGGTAGGTCTATAATTGAAGATATTGTTGAGATCATGATATAAGTGAATAGTACAACTAAGAAAATCAAATATTGAGGGGTCTAAAAAAATATGTACATGTCAAATATAAATAATATAGGTGGAAAAAATATAAAGGGGTCAAAATAAATATCTGTCATTATAAGTCTACCATAAAAAGATGAATATTTTTTGTGGTCTAATTTATGAGAGTAATAGAGAATAGATGTAGGAAGGAAAAAATCACAATAGTGAAAAAATATACACATAAATAGAACTAGTTTTTTTGGATTTTTGTTGGGATGGAGTTACACCAAAAATAAGAGAAGCTTGCATGAAATTATTTTTTATGGAATAAAGAGTATGCAAAATGGTAATATGGTAATGGTGAGTCAATGTACATAGCATAAATAACACACCATAGGTAGAAATATTTAAATAAATACCAAAATAATTGTGAAAATTCCTTTTATTTAGGCCCTATATACAATGAAATATTTAGACACAAATGGGCCATAATATATTTTATTTTTTTATTTTTTTTATTTTTTTTGGCTCAACTAGCCTAGTGACTAGCTAGCTGAGGGTTTTTAAGAAAATATGGAAAAGTCCCCTAACTCACACACGCCTATGTACAGTGAAATGGTAGGGATAACCAAAATGTTTGAGTGATTTGATAGGGTGAGGTAGCTTACTATGGCAATTATGGAAAGCCAAAAAACGGTTATCATTAGCCCCCCCCTTAGATAATGGTACATTCATGTACCATTTATCCGACCATACTAAATGTAGATTGTGTAACGTCTGTCTTTGTCTGCTCTCATCTTTGAAGAACCTTTGTTGTATGATTAAAAAACCTTGTGTGATATGAAGGTTCTTAGAGCCAATAGCAGGATGTAATGAAGTGACTGAGTAAACCTCCTCCATTGAGAAAGTTTCCATAAGCACCCCCCAGGATCAAAGATCTTGAAATATCTTTCCCAAAGAGAAATGTATGGTATGGAAACACTTACTGATTTCGGTTGAAGAAACTTGTAGATTTTATTGTTGTCCATCATTACATCTATCACTATGAATGTGATATAAAAGATTGGTTGCTCTTTCTCCTGTGTAAAGTTGATGTATCTGCTACGATCTTCAAGAGCTTGTATGAGCAAATTCCTGAACTGTAGCTCATAAAATTCATTCAACCTAGGTAGGCTCATCAAGTCGAAAATTCTATGACCTTCATGATTTAGAAAATCTTGATCCATGCTTCCAGCTGCTATTGGAAGATATTGCAAATAGTTTACCACATAAGTAGATAATAGATGAAGGTTTCTATTGCTTCCAACACATTGGAAGAGAATAGATTTTGGTACTGATTGATGAAATATCCACATGTAGCAATCAAAAAGTTTTTCATCTATGATGAAGACCAGAAGCATCACAATGTGCGACCTCCATACACAATGAACCAAATGTAGAAGGTTTGGAAACATCTGTTCATCACCAAGTATTCATGTCCTCTTCCACTTAAGAAGGTATGGTGTCCCCGATAAAAGGTATATGTGAAGAGAGGAGAAGTTGACTTTGAAGAGGTGAAACCCAATGTGAAGATGATTGGGGCTTCAAAAGTTTGGATTTTCTTGCTAAGAGATTGTCCCATGAATGAAGAGCCACCCACTAAAACACCATTGGAGAGAATGATACCCTTCTGACAGTTTCCTTTTTATGATTTTATTTTTTAATACTCTCCCATGTTCTTCATCCCTTCTAAGCCCCCCCTTTGGCAAGGTTGTAACTCCTCACATTGTACCACGTCAAAGGTTGATGGATTACTGTTTGATTTTGTGAAAACTTTGGCTTCTTGCATGATAGGTTCCTCCATGCTTAATATACATGGGTTATACCAATGCTTTTCAACATCCTCAAACACTTCTTGAAGATTATCCTCACATGGATTCAACTCACACTCTTCTACTTTGTTTGGAGTTGGCATTCCATGTACACAATCATCACTTTATGATCAATGTGGTCTATGATCTCCCTACCTATAATTTTATCTTCTTCTTCACTCTCTTCTTTTAGACTAGATACACTCTCAGAACATTTCATAAGATCAAGGTTACCTTCAAGGTCTTTATTCTCCATAGAGTCATGTTGCACAAAAGCTTCGTCTGCTCGGACTAGAAATTGTTTGATCCTCCGCCAAAAGGTTGGATGTATCCATTATTGAATCATCAATGCCATTTGAGATATCTTGTGTTGATTTTTGCATGCTTGTGATAAAGGTAGAAGAAAGAGATTCCACATTTGAATCTTGGCCACACACTTTAGCACTTGAATAATCAGTTGGCATGTAAGTAACTTCTTCAACATTTGTCGGAGTAGAAAGAGACAAGTATGGCAAAGGAGATGACTCCTTGATAGAAACACTTTCATGATGGTTGGTTTTTCTAGCATGATGGAAACCATTTTTGATGTAGAAGTACTTGTGAAACTTCCTTTGGGAAATAGTGACCGCTTCTTCAAAGGTAGAGAGTCCACTACAAGTAACCTTAGTCGTTAGGAAAGGAGGCAAACCCGAAATAAATTGCTCCATTTTTACATAATCTGGAAATGTAGAACTAAATCCACGTCCTCCCCATTGACGAGAAAAAATATCCTCATAAGCATAGTAGTCTTCACCATGTTGTTGAAGTCTCCCTAATGAAGCCCATGCTTTCTCCGTTGTTGGAAATTTAGAGAATCTGGTCTTCAAAGCTTTGGAAATTTGGGTATACCCATCTTCAATCTGAGAAGACATACTCAAAAACCATTGCTTAGCGTTGCCTCTAAGGCATAGCAATAGAAAATCCCCTTTTTCAATGTCATCCCTTTTACCAAGGATACGAGAAACCATTCTAAAATCAGCAAGAAAATCAGCAACATCTTCTTCTAGATTTTCGAAGAAGATTGGGATATCATCAAAGGTATAGCGTGTCATAGTCTCTCAATGCTAAAACCACACAAAGATTACTTCCAAACAATCGTTTTCTCTCATGACATCAACTAACTACACAAAGTTTTGAAAGGTCTTTCAACATGAATTCTAGATTCTTATGTGAAATTGTTTTTTCCTTTCTTATGTTATGCTAATCCAAACCATATTCTAGATCAATTTTTGTTTCCTTGAAATTAAACTCGGTCATACAAGTCATGATTCATATAATCTACTTGATTATGCTAAAATTCAAGCATTCATGGAATACAACAGCAATAAGCACAAAGTCATTCCTCATGGGGGCACCAATTTGAGGCGGTCCGGGGTGGGAAACAACAAGAGTGGCTCTAAGCACTTTTCTAAGCTCCGTGCTGCTCAATTGGGTTGGGGTTGGAAAAAACAGCAAAAACACACACACAAACCCGCAACCTCACCCTACACAAATTTGGGGCACCACCTAGTTTTGGATGCGCGAACTAGGACGCATAGAGAGAGAGAGAGAGAGAGAGAGAGAGAGAAGAGAGAGAGAGAGAGAGAGGAAGGAGGAGAGAAGAGGAGAGAGAGATGGAGAGAGGAGAGAGAGAGAAGAGCTCGGGCTGCTGTAAATGTATCGGCAATGATCAAGCAAACACAATTATATATGTAAGAAAGAGAGAGAAGAGGAAGGGAATGCTTGTTGCATTAATACCTTCTTACAAATCTGTCATGACCGATCAAAGTGAGATTAGTATTTGTTCAACATAGCTTGAGTAAATTTCACCACAACACATCACAGAAAAATCCACCCCAATCACTGTCTTAAGGCCAGGGGAGTCTCTTCCACCCTGTCGCCCTCTTACAGTATAGTGGATTTATGGCTAAATTGATGACAACACCCAGACACAAGCTATCAAGAACTAAAAAAATCACAAGACACTTACACATCAATGTTGTCCATTACTTCACGTTGGAAGAGAGACATCTGTATCCAAGCTTTAGTCCAAATCCACCCTCCTTGATTCAGCAAATGTTGGGCTTACACTAGTAGGAGGAATGATAGATTTTCCACTCTCAATTGAATGATCTCTATCTCTCTTACAATGGCATAGATTTCCCGTGCTAATCACCCTATTACCACACATGCACATGCATACGACAATGAGATTCCACTCAAGAGCTCCTTCTAGAGAGGTTGAGCTTGGCTTCTCAACCTATAGCATAGTGCTCTTGCTTATGGCTCTCCTTTTTATAGAAATTTTGAGGGCTAGGGTTACTCTTCTAACCATGGTTGCGTTAGATTTTCAGCACTTATCTAATTTCTTTTGCTTGGAATTATCAAGAAGTTGGTGGGGATAGATGAAGAAGAGAGAGAGGAGAGAAGTGGAGGTGATAAGACTTTTCATAGTAGGTTAGTGTTAGTAAATTAGTAGAGTTAGTATTTTTATTGATTTACAAATGGAATTGGATATTTACAATGGGAGTATCCAAGTAGGATACAAATAAGGAAGAAAAAACTCTTAATAGGTAAGAAAATATGGATTTCTTACAATGTTGATGCTCCAAGTGTCTTGAGTAGGGTCAATTTTGACGCTTGTTGACGGTCCACTAGCTTTGACGGTACGTTTTTTTCTCCACTCTTGACCTTCCTTGAGAGCCAGGGTAAGTGAACATGAGTAATAAATCACCATGATGTTGTCTTTCAAGAGAAGAGGCTGAATTTTGTGGTTTTTTGATAGATATGGGTAATATGGATGAGGAAAAATGAGACTAGGTGGTCAATTTGGAATGGAAGTGTGTGTAGGAGACATGAGTTCACCATGGTTTCTCTTATTCTTCAAGGTTGAGAAGAAGGTGAGTAGGTGCAGAGAGGAGTGGTGAGAGAGGTGGGGATGATGAGTGGAGAAGTGTGTGTGTAAGAGGAAAATGATAAAGTGGAAGAGGGAGTGTGGCAGCATGGCTTAGGAAAACTGGGGTCCACCAATAAAATCATAGCTCACAGCTCGTAGCTTAAAAAAATATGAAACAATTTGAGGCAAAATTTTAACCCAAGAGCTACAACTTTTGTTTGTATTACCTTATCAAATTCGGAGAGCATGCGATCTTTAAAAATTCAACAAAATCGACCGTTTTTTTCCACTGCACAAAGTCCTTGTGAGGTCCTTCTTTGGATGATTCTTTTGAATACCTCCAAGAGTGAGCCCCCCATAGTGCATGCATGAATGCCACTTACCCTTGGCCTTATTTGGTAGGTCTATAATTGAAGATATTGTTGAGATCAGGATATAAGTGAATAGTACAACTAAGAAAATCAAATATTGAGGGGTCTAAAAAAATATGTACATGTCAAATATAAATAATATAGGTGGAAAAAATATAAAGGGGTCAAAATAAATCTCTCTCATTATAAGTCTACCATAAAAAGATGAATATTTTTGGTGGTTTAATTTATGAGATTAATAGAGAATAGATGTAGGAAGGAAAAAATCACAATAGTGAAAAAATATACACATAAATAGAACTAGTTTTTTTGGATTTTGTTGGGATGGAGTTACACCAAAAATAAGAGAAGCTTGCATGAAATTATTTATTTATGGAATAAAGAGTATGGTAAGAAAAATTGTGGTAATGGTGAGTCAATGTACATAGCATAAATAACACACACCTAAGTATAAATATTTAAATAAATACCAAATAATTATGAAAAATCCTTTTATTTAAGCCCTATATACAATGAAATATTTACACACAAATGGGCCATAATATATTTTATTTTTTTGATTTTATTTATTTTTTTGGCTCAACTAGCCCAGTGACTAGCTAATTGAGGGTTTTTAAGAAAATATGGAGAAAGTCCCCTAACTCACACACGCCTATGTACAATGAAATGGTAGGGATAACCAAAATGTTTGAGTGATTTGATAGGGTGAGGTAGCTTACTATGGCAATTATGGAAAGACGAAAAACGGCTATCACTGCCAAGGTACACGTCTCAGCATGAGATCAACCCCTTTCATGTATAAGACATCACCAATCAATTTGTACCTGTATGCTCTATGCACAAAACCATACTTCTTAGACTTTTGAATGTCTTTTGGAATGATTCTTGTTAGCAAGAACTCCTCTTCTTGAGCCAATGTTTCCCGGCCATGATAAAGAGGTAAATTGGTCCTCAACACAAATAGCATGCTTTGAGCTCTTCATTTAGAGAACATTCAATGTGTCTGATACTCCATGCTTCAAACTTTTGACTTTAATCCTGAAACACAGTTCCTTCAATGAGGTGTTCTTCCTCTTCCACACACCCAACACTTGCTTCACAATTAACAAGGCATCACCTTTTATGCTCAACCTTCTAATCCCATGCTTCAAACAAATGTGTAATCCGGCTTGCAACGTAGCATATTCAGCCTCATTGTTACTATGCGCATCCAACTTGAACCCTCTCTTGCATACTAGCTTCCCCTCTGGATCATAGAGTGCTATACCCCCTGAAGCTGCATGATGGATCTTTCTGTATGAACCATAAAAGAACACCACATGTGCATTGCTGATCTGTGGTGCTTCTTCGACTACCTTTTTCACTGCCTCTTCCTTAACAATAAGGGGATTCTCCTTATAGGTCAACAAATCAGCTAGGGTAGCCCTTGTACTGTCTTCCACTAGAAAAGAGAACTCAAACTCTTACAGCTCAATTATCCATTTCTTCACCACATTTGACATGTTAGAGCCATTAATTAATTGTGTCAAAAAGGCATAACTCATCAAGAAAACAAAAGGTCGTGGTAGCAAGTAATGACGAAACCGTCGACAAGAAATATTACACTGGCCATCACTAGCTCTACTTCTGAGAATTTTCTCTCTACTACCAACTTCACTTGGCTTGCACAATACACTGGCCTCATATAATGACTGCCCTTCCCCTTTTGCAATAGCATGGCTCCAATGGCATCATCCCCTATTGATAGATTTACATAAAAAACTTTCTCCCAATGAGGGGCCTGCATGGCTGACAGACCCCCTAACACCTCTTTGACCTCTTGAAACACTTCTTCACACTTGTCATCCCATTGCAATGGATCATGCTTTGCCACTTGCTGTAATGGATAAAGAAGCTGCAAAGACAATGGAATAAACCTCGCCATGTACTTCACTTTGTGTATAAAGGTTGCCAATTGCTTTGTACTCGTAGGTGATGGAAGAATAACAATAGACTTAACCTTGTCTGGATCAGCCTCAATGCCATTTTCTGACACCATATGGCCCAATAAATTCACCCTTGGCTGTGCTAGATGACATTTCTTTGGATTTAGTTGTCCTCCACATTTATCATATCGAGCCAATACAATCTACAGCTTCTCATGGTGTTCAACCCTACTGCTGCAGACACAGAAGTCATCCATAAAAGCTTTAACACAACTACCAATGAATGGTGCCAAAACCCAATTTTCTCTCTCTCTTGATAGAAGGAAGGTCCATTTGACAACCCAAATGGCAATACCGTGTAGCAATAGCAGCCCCATGGCGTAATGAAAGTTGTCTTTGTTTGGTCTTTAAGAGCAATCTTCAATTGAAAATAGCCTGAAAAACCATCACACACATTGTACCTCTCATAGCCAACCACTGAATCCAAGATCTGATCGATGAATGGAAGAGGATATGGGTTCTTCTTAGTGGCTGCATTTAAGGGCTTAAAATCTACACAAATGCTCCACTTCCCATCCTTCTTTGGACTGACTACTACTGGACTCACCCATTATGTGGTCTCCACAGGGACTATGAACCCTGCCTTCAATAGCTTGTCCATGTCTTCCTGCAAGGCTGCCATCTGCTCTTGACCCATCCTTCTTAGCCTTTGCCGCACTGGCTTAGCACGTTCTTTCAGCTCTATATGCATCTCTTCGCCCTTGAACCCTCTGATCTCTTCATATGAAGTAATGAACAAATTAGGAAAACTAGCCAGCATGTGCAAATATATCTCCTTCTCCATAGTTGAGAGGTCTCCACTGATCATTTGTGTCATCAATTCCTGCTTCTTTGACAATTCAACCTTGGTTTGCATCAGCCCTTCCATCACTTCATAAGGCCCTTCACTTTCATCCTCAAATTCATTTGCAAATGCGATTAAACCAGACTCATGGCTTTCTTTGTCCATCAAAAGAAATGCAACCTCAGCATCCTCATCACTACTGGTAGTGCTATCACTGTACTCATCAGACACTGTGGAGTAGTCTTCAACAGTAGACTCATCCTCATCTTCATAAAGCTCCTCCAATCGTTTCCTTGTGTCCATATTATAAATCTTCTGGCACCTGCCTTTCCATAGAGGCTGATCGTACCACGTCTCCAATCTTGAATAGCTCCCACTGCACGTAACCATGGTCTACCGAGTATGATATGATATGCTCCCAACCCCACTGGCATCACATGAAAATCAACCACCACCTTTGCATCATACTCCTCCACTTCTAAGCTCTTTACAACACCCAAACATTTTAATTTTTGATGGTTTGCCAATCTGATCCGAAAGCCTGACTCCCCAGTCACTGTAAGACCCATCTTCTCAACGCATGAGTGTGTTATGACACATATTTGGGCTCTGCCATCAACATAACCTTGTCCCAATTTTTTTCTTTTATGCCACACATCTACTATTGGACAAATGTCTGGTAGCTCATCCATCACCAACACCTTTATTGAACCTCTCTCTGGCTCTTTCTCCATTGGGTTACCATCCTCTTCCAATGTCGTTTTAGCTTAGGCACCATCTCTATAAACTGCCCAAAAGTAACATCTACTTTCCTGCCCGTCAGATCCTCCTTCAAGTCATAGCTTAATTGCCCATCTCCTAGTGGAAAATCTAAAACATGAAACTTGCGACGAGCCCTCCTTTTCCTCTTGGCCTTGACATCTTCGCCTTCATGGCTCTTTCCCTTCTTCTTACTAGGACCTGGGGCACTTCTTCCTTCCGTTTCCCCTGTAGTCATCTTCCCAATAGGCATCACTAATGTATCCTCTAGCTTTGATGCCTTCTCCAAGGTGACTACACTTATCACTTTTGTCTTCCCCTTTTCCTCCTGGGTTAATCCACTGGTTCCTTCTTCTCCTTTAATTTCGATGCCATAATTATTTGACCTAGTTAACACCTGTCTTGAAAATGGATACATGTCTCCACCCCATCCTTGGTGGCTTATCACATTGCGGGCTGATGTGACCCAACTCTCCACAATTATAACATGTGGGTGTCTGCCTCCAGAACCTACCATTGCTTTGTCCAACACCATTCTTGGGTCTTTCTTCACCTCTTGGCTGATTTGCAAACCTTCCTCGACCTCGATTATTTCCCACAGTACCTAGCAGGTTTAGGCTGAGATTCTTCATTAAATCTACCACTTGCCTCATTGCCTTAGCCCATCATCTTGCATTGCTGTAGTGACCACTGCTGGCATAACTTGAGGGGTAACAGAAACCACTAGTTCATGATGAACCCCTGGCATGTGACCTTGTAAAGAGTCCATAGGCTGAAATTCAGACCTCATGGCAAAGACTCTACTCCTAGCTAGCTCATTTTCCTCAGCTTCCACTCTTTGTTCTTTGCTACTTGTAGTGCATCTTCATATGTACTAGGCTTCTTTAGCTCCACTCTCCAATGTATATTCTACCAAAGACCAGCCAAGAATCTGTCCTTCTGCATCATGTCAGGCGGGGGTACTTGTGGTGCTAAGGCCTTGCACATCTGCTCCCATGCCAATGAAAACTTACGTATGTACACATCTACTGGCTCACCTTCCTTTTGTACCAAACCTTGTACTTCTTGCCGCACTTTGTCAGGATCTTCCGTCTTCACAAACTCCACTTCCAATCCATGCCTTAGATTGTCCCAACTCAATCTTATAGGTGGATCATCCACACACAACTCCTCTTCAAATGCTTTGGACCAAACTCATGCATCACTCTTCAAACAGATTTGGAGAAGACGTAACATCTGCACCGGGTCGTGAATCTGGTTGCTAATGCAAGCAACCTCCATCTTTTCCAAAAAGTCTTCCACATCTTCATCATGCTTTGTCTTCCGCGTGTCTGCGTTTCATTTTTGCCATTCTTGTTGCATTTCTTGCTTTGCATTGTAAATTCTGTTCCATAAACAACAGCTCCTCCAACTCCTTCATTGGAGTTAGTGCAATCTTTGTTGTAGATGGGGAAGGGTCAGAAAAACTTCCTGGTGGGGAAAATTCTTCTTCTTCGCCTCTCTCATGCGCATCACCTCCAAGCGAAGTATCCATTCTTCTTCGAGTGATGACCATTCTGAAGTCGTGGATTCTTGTGGTCTTGGGTTCTTAAGTTCACAAGGAACTTGGGTTCTTGAGGGTCTTGGGTTCTTGAGGTTCTTGAGTTCTTGAGGTTTTCTTTCGCTTGCAAATCGTGTTTGAGAAGGATCTTCTCTTCACCCGAGTTCTACTCTTTTCTGCGGGTGCACCCCTTGGCGGCCTTGCACTCACACCAAGGTTGCTTTTTCCCACCTCACGTCGATTGGCCGGCCGCGAAGTGCATGGTCCGCTCTCAATGAGTGAAAAGAGACACAAGGGGAGGCTAGACAAGCCCTTCTTTTGTTGGATTCTTGTCACTCTTCAAAAACATGATTAGGAATCGACACGCCCAAGCGAAATTGGGTTCGTGCGACCGCAACAAGAAAAAAAATTTCTTGTGATTGTTGTGGTTCTTTCCTTGAGTGATACAGAACACTGCTAAATCTCTGATACCAATGTAAGGTGCAGCGGAATGAATGTTGGTTTTCTCAAGATGAGTGATCCATATTTGCTCAAGGTTCCTTTTAGTTCTTATGGAAGGGAGAGCCTTCCGTTCTTAATGGAGAATGTTGTGGTCACGAAAAAAGTGAGTAGACACTGTGCGTGCAAGTGTATGAGACTGAGAGAAAGAGAGAAGAGAGATACGACACCTGAGAGGTTGTAAAACCCTCTTCCGAAGGCCCCACTCTCGTCGGTGAGAGTGATCTACTTGTGATTGCACAAAGTGGTACAATGACGATGCAATGGACTGATGCAATTTGGGACTATGTCGATGATGACGATGGTGGTGACGACGACGACTTTAGGGCTGAAATTTGCAGTCTTCTAACTGCTGAAATTTGGGGCTGTTTCGGTGATTGAAAATGACTATCTTCTGCAACCAACTAGGGCTGAATCTGTTGCTGTCTTGACTGCTGAAAACGCTGCTTCTTCTGCTATGGAATGGGCTGAAAACCAAAACACTGGCAGATCTGGATGGTCCTAGCAAAAACGCTAGGCAACTGGAAGTGTTGGCGATGGTAGCAATGGAAAATGCCAGGCTAGGGGAGACTGTAGGCAATGCCAACACTGGAAATGCGAGAGGCTGTGGGTGGTGGAGGGAACTAAAAACGCTAGGCTGAATGTTGATGGAGATCAAGCAAAGCTGAAAACGCCAAGTGAGGGGAGGTACTGCGGGTTCTTGCTGAGAAGACGCTTGTTGAGTGGGAAGCTCTCTACTGCTTCTTCTGCCATTGAGTGATAACTTGGGTTTGCTTATATATTAACTTACCCAATTTTTCCCTACTCCGTTCCAACAAAAGTCACTTAAATAAGTGAAAATTGTCAAAAATAGGGAAATTAGGCTAAAGTCACTTGAAAGATTCCCAAACTGACTCTGATGGAATCTGATGTAAATGCTTATTCTTATGCTATGTGCAACCAGAGGATATGCATCTAAACTAAGTGACTGGGCATGCACGGTCTACGAATAGACTCACAAAAGTGCCAGACCACTTCTAAATCTAGATTAATGGAATTGACTGAACCCTGTTATGTTGTAGCTTGTCCACGGACACATAGGGTTGGATGTGTCACGTGACACCACTTCTTCTCTTTCATATGGTCTCACACCTGGTTCAGACCTGGTTAACAAGGTTTCAAGTCTTTCAGCCGACTCGGGGAGCATCCCCTCTTCCGAGGAGAACGACCCTGTCTCATGGCCTAGAAGCGCATCCACCATCTCTGGTCTTACATCCACTCAGTCATATGTATGAATAAAAAATCGAGGACTGGCTCCAGCCAGTCCTCGATTTTTGATTCATACATATCCGCATACGCTTGCGTTCCCCAATCATGTGAGGGGTGGGAGTCTTTAGGGCCCACCTGATGCTCCTCTAAGACTTCCTCATTCAATTCCACTACACGATGCATGTCAGCCTTTTCCGAATTCAACATCCCCATGCATTCTTGCACATCCCAAGCACAATGGTAAAGAGGGGGAACAGGGCCAGTCGGGCACTCATAAATATGGCTCTCATTCGAGAAATCTTCATCCATCACATTCGGCTTGAAAGCCATCAATTCCTCATCTCGGGAAGCATAAGAGTTACCACAAGTATCCACATCCATATTACCACCGTCATCAAGAATAATCCCTTTGCTCGGGAACATCGCATTCAATTTCCTGGCCAAATAATTTTCCTCCATTTCAACCTCAACAAACTGATCCTCATCTCCTCTCATTTCATCCCCACACGATGCATTCATACTCCTCTTTTCTTCCGCTTCAATAGATCCCTTCGGTTTTGCGGAAGGGCTCCGGTTTTGTCATCCAAAAACACATTGCACTTATTGGGCACATGGAGTGTTCGCCACCGGTGAGGAGGTCATGCCGCTATGCATGGTGTCCTCCTGGAGTATGTGGGCAATTAACATCTCAATAGTGAGGCCAATTACTAAGGCTTGGGTTGTAATGAAAGGTCGCTAGGAGCAGGTTAGGGCAGCAAGTAGTAACATGGATTGGAGGTTGGCATCCAATTGCACGCCTAAGAGTAGGGCATTGTCCAAGAGTGTGTGCCAATCTTTGACAAATTGAGGTGTGGGTTGCTATTCTGTGAGTACAACAGCAAGAAGGTTTTTTAAGGACGTGACATGCGTTATGAGGTCCTCATGATCATAGGTTTCTCGTAGGAGATAAATGGGCTAGAACATGTAGTGTTGGAGGGTATTCTGGAATTGGGTCACAGACAGCTAGAGAAAGATGTGGCATAGCTCTTTGCACATAAGCTCACAGAACAAGCCGCTTTGTTATGCTTTCAAAAGTACACCACACTTAGCGCAAAAATTAGTCAAAGCATTGGCAAGTACGATGTTGTATTTCAATAGCCCCTCACTACTGACCACATCAAGAATTTGTTTGCCTATGTCAATGTTTTGCATGGTGCCACATCATAAATGGTCAAGTTTGCAAATAAGCCTTGGGTGCTTTGCATTAGTTGAAAGTGCCAGAGCTTTGTGGCTTGTCCATGCTGGGCATAGCCTGCAAGGAGTGCAATCCAAGTGACTATGGCCCAAAGACAAGAAGCTTGTCAAGAACTTGTTTGCTTTCAAAAGTGCATCACACTTGGCGTGCTATATCAAAATTGAGTCCCAACTTCTTCCATTTATAGCATGTTATGTTCTTATAATTAAAAAAATCATTAAAAAATATGATTATAATTCCTTTGGTAATTAGCATCAAATTATATATAACTCTATATTCTAACTTCTTAAGTTTTACCATTTGCTAGTTTATAAGAAGCTCTTCACACATCTACAAAGCAACTTAACATTTGACTATAACACAAGGTATGTCATATTTAATAAATATTTTAAACACCTATAAAAAAAAAATTTTAATATTAATATTTTGATAACCAAAATAAGATCAAAAATATTTTCTTTCCAAATTAGATAATTAGAATCTATATAGACTAAGCTCAAAAGAAAAATATACTATCAATAGAAATCTTAAGGTCACCAAATATAAAAAAAAATAAACAAAACAATACAAGAATAAAAACAAATGAAAACTAAAACTAAACTACAAACATTACCAAATACAAAAAATCAAAAAAAACAAAGCATACCAAAAATAAAAGAAATTATTTAAACAGGTACACAAAATAACACTAAACCAAATGAA
>NW_028221638.1:0-57537 GCF_014529385.1 Adiantum capillus-veneris
GGATATCTTGTTGTATGTGAATGAATATCTAGAATGTCAACATGTGAAGGTTGAACAAAAGAGGTTACCTGGTGAGTTAGAGCCTCTAAATGTTCCTGGTAAAAAGTGGGAATCTATGTCAATGGATCTCATCACCACATTACCTACAACTAGAGGAAATTGTGACACTATTTTTGTTGTGGTTGATAGATTGACAAAAATGACACATTTTTTTTCCAATGAAGAAGACAGATACTGCCTTGCATGTTGCTAAATGATTTGTCAAGGAGTTTTTTCGATTGCATGGTATGCCCAAAAACATTGTGTCTGATCGTGATTCTAGATTTACCTCAAACTTTTGGAAGGCTACTTTCCAGACCATAGGAACAGAACTAAGAATGCGTACTGCTTTCTATCCTCAAACAAATGGGGAATCTGAACGCGTACATTGGGTGTTAGAAGACATGCTTATGATGTATGTGAGTGAGAGGCAAGCAAATTGGATGGACTACTTACCTTTGGTTGAATTTACTTATAATAGTTCTTGACATGCGTCTATTCAAATGACACTTTTTGAAGCTATGTATAGTTATAATTGCTCAACTCCCTTAAAATATTTAGACCCTGAAAACAAAGTAGAAGTCTCAAGGAAAACTCTTGAGAAAATGGACCTAGAGCTTTCCAAGATTAGACGTCACATTAAGGAAGCCCCAAAAAAAAATAAGTGTATTATGAGAGGCATAGGAGGCCATTGACCTTTCACGTAGGAGATCTGGTTTTCTTAAAGGTTGTTCCCAATCGTACTAATCTGATTCTTGGTAAGGATAGGCATTTGTCTCCGAAGTTTACTGGTCCTTTTAAGGTGTTGAAGAGGGTTGGGTCTCTTGCTTATAAACTTGAATCTCTTGGGCATGTGAAATTTCATTCTATTTTCCATGTAAGTTTGTTGAGGAAGAATGTGGCTAACCCTCATCATGTTTTGCAAGAGAGATATGTTCTTCGAGATGATGGATCATTGAAAATAGAACCAGAAACAATTATTGATCGTAGAGTTAGACAGCCTAGTAGTAGAACTCTTGTTGATGTTTTGGTTAATTGGGATATGTATCCCGTAGAAGATGACTCCTGGGTAGTTTAATGTTTTGCATGCTCAAGCTTTGAGGATAGAGTTAATTTTGACAAGGGGAGAATGTAATAAGACTTATTTTGCAAAGTTTTGATATATATATATATATATATATTTTGGAGCACATTTTGTTCATTTCAACGTTTTTCCACAGTCTAGGACTTTATTCTAATTGTTTCCGTGAAGTTTCAAATTTTGATCCGGGACACCTCTCGGGAGCTAGTTTTGAGTGTGCTGAGGTCAAAATTTGGAAAAGTTTTGTATGTAGGAATTGTAGTCCTAAATATAAGGAAAAATGTTGCTTCTTGGAGTTTTTCTAGATTCCTTCATTTTGATGCTCGTTTCAGCCTGTAGATTAAGGATAAAGTGAGAAAATGATGTTTTACATTAGTACGGTAGAAACTGGTGACTTGAAGGTAAATTTTTGGCCAAACTGAGCAAGATATGGATTTTTTGCATCACACAATTGTCAAAGATCTCAACAAGACGAACATATTCATATGAGACGGCCCCAGGAAAACTCTGAATTGTTTGGGAGTTACAGTTCGCTGAAAACGGTTCACATGTGTGAAATGTGTTTTTGTGGTTCTTATGCATTTGTGTGTAGGACACCTCTTTTAGACCCTATTTTTGGGTGGCTTTACTAAATACTGGAGAGAGGTAACACTTTTTCGTGTAGAAGGCAGCCCCATACTCAGAAGGAAGTTATTCTACTATGATGGCACCTTGAGATTGTGATTGTGCATGAGAGTGAGAGTGTGATTGAGAATGAGAGTTAGAGTGCGATTGGGATTGAGAACTGTGCACAAGATTGAGAGTGCGATAGCTCGGGGCTGTTCGGGCGGTTTCACACGAGCTACGCTCTCATTAGGTGAAATTTGGACTCACAAAGGGGCCCTTTAAGGAGTTACCTCTCTCTACCAAAACGGGTGCATGGATAAATTTTTGCAAACAAACTCCAAAGTTGGCGGAGGTTTGTCAGTTAGAATTTCCTCTTCAAGCTCTATCTACTGTTATATAGCACGCCATGAGATTCCTCATATTTTAGACGATTCTTGTTTTGATTCACCTATGATGTGACAACTGTCGAAATCTAAGTGAATCAAAAAAAGAATCTTGTGAAATATGAGGAATCTCATGGCGTGCTATATTTCAGTAGATAGAGCTTGAAGAGGACATTCTAACTGTCAAACCTGAGTCAACTTTGGAGTTTGTTTGCAAAAATTTATCCATGCGCCCGTTTTGGTAGAGAGAGGTAAAGTCAAACTGCTTAAAGGGCTCCTTTGTGAGTCCAAATTTCACCTAATGTCTTGTACCCATGAATTTACATCAATACAGATCTCTAATTTCGTGCGTCTACTCTATGTACTTTGCAATTTCTGTTATTCAGTTTGTTGGGCTCCCGCGTCTCGTCACACAAGAAGATACCCTGCTCACGGATATTATCCAGTCACGTACGTGATCTTAATTATACCCGGTTATATATTATAACGTTAGTGATATTCAAAGCTTATTAGTGATTTCCCATTGTATTTCATTATTTTGATACAATTATAGTATTCATATCCTATCCAAAGGACATTAGAAACCACAATCACTAATTACATTCTATTATTGCAAGCTTTTATGCTTAAAATGGATATAAACTCCAAGTATCATTCTGCAATAATGAGATGTAATTATCCATATAGCAAGGGGTATCGTCCTTCAAGGAGTTTTGAGAAACATTTTCTACATGAGGGAATTATATCCATTGCAGTGGATATAAGAACCACGTACTATAAACTATACACAATATATGTATGTATGTATGTATATATATATATATATATATATATATATATATATAAAATTCATATCGTGTAATAATGGATATTATGTTGGAACCATATATATTCCAGGTAAAGAAGACCTTGTTGCTCAACTCCATATGCACTATATGGTCTCAAACAAGCTTCTTGAGCCTGGTGTACAAAATTTGATCTTTTTCTCACCTGTAAAGGATTCATCTCTTGCTCTATATATATATATATATAATTCATATCGTGTAATAGTGGATATTATGTTGGAACCATATATATTCCAGGTAAAGAAGACCTTGTTGCTCAACTCCATAGGCACTATATGGTCTCAAACAAGCTTCATGAGCCTGGTGTACAAAATTTGATCTTTTTCTCACCTGTAAAGGATTCATCTCTTGCTCTTCATACCCCAACTTATACATAAAGCACGAAGGTAGCAGTTTTGTGATTCTTGATCTTTATGTGGATGCTACAATCCTTGTTTCCAATGATTTGGGATTTCTTCAGCAAGTGAAAAAGTTATTGTCTTCTACATTTGATACGGTGGATTTGGGAGATATTCACTCGTGTCTTGGCATTCATATTCAAAGGAACTACACAAAAGGTATTTTATTCTTTCGACAGTCAAAGTTTATTGCAGATACTATTCAAAAATTTGGTATGGAATCAACACATTTGACCAACACACCTTGTCTTTTGAGTTCTACAAAGAACACTTCTGACAGTGGTGGCAGTGAACTTGTCACAAATCAACCTTATGCTAACTTGATTAGATGTCTTCAGTTTGTTGGTATGAACACTCGCCTATATATTTTCTTTGTTGCTAATTATCTTGGACAACATCTTGTACATCCTTTTCTTAAGCATTGGTATGTAGCAAAGCGTGTATTGAAATACTTAAAATACACTACAGATTTAGGTTTGGTCTATCAACAACAAATTGACATCGGATTCTATGCAGTCTCTTTCTCTTTTGGGTTACACTGATTCAGACTAGGCAAGCTCACATTTATCTATGCGATCTACTAGTGGAGATTGCTTCTTTATAAGTGTTTGTTGAGTTCTAAGAAATTTATGACATTTTTTTCAATCAATTAGTTTTTGTTACCATTATAGGAATCCAAAATCACCTTTTTCTAGATCTATATGCAAGCAATGTCTGATACATGCATGCTATATATTAATAGATAGCATTTAAAGAGTAGATTCTAAGTATCCAAACTAAGACAAATTTGGATCTTATTTGTAGAAAATTTACCGGTCCTCACTTTTTGGAAGCTATGCCACATCAACAATTTCTTACAAGTTCCTAAAATGAGCTCAAAACTTCCCTAACGGTGACTTGTGAGAAAAAATGGGCAGATTGGGATCCACCATAAAATTTATATCTGATTGATGGTATCTCTAAAAATTATGTAAAACATAGAGGTGAATATTCAGCTCATGGGCTAAATTATGTTTGTTGGTCACTTCTTCAAATTCTAAGCGAAGTACCACCAGAAATCTCACCAAAACGCCTATTTTTTATGCTTGCAAAGGTCTTTTAGTGGCCCCTTCCTTTGTTGAATTTGCACAATGCATCCAAGAGGTAGCCCCTCCTTTTTCATATCATGATACAAAGCATCCAGGCTATCTTTACACATGCATGGAGGATTATTGGTGAACAAAGAAATATATACATGGTGGGACTAGTGTATGGACTATTCATGGGCTTTAGCTCAATGAGCACATGGTGTTAAAATAATGAGTACATAATGAAAAAATGTGGAAGAATTATGAATATAAAAAAGATATTGGAATAATATGATATGGACCCTCTTTTGTATTATTTTGGGTGAAAGAGGAAAAGTATGCAAGTAAATGAAAATTATATAATAAAAGTGACTAAGGGAGTAGGAGCCAAATTTTTCGTTTTCACAAGGGTAAGGATAAAAATGTGGAGGTGATTTGTATATAAGAAATAAATATTTATGAGATTACAGAATGTATACATTGGCAACAAAAATATACTTATGGTGCAAGAGGATAAAAGAAGGTATACATAGCCTAATAAAACAGACACCTAGGAATAAATATTTAAATAAAATATCAAAATAATCATTAATAATCCCTATATTTAGGCCCTATATACAATAGAATATTCACTCCAAAGAGGCTATAATATACTTTTCTTTTTTGGGCTCAACTAGCCCAGTGACTAGCTCATTGAGGGTTTTAAGGATATATGGGGAAAGTCTCGTAACTCACACACGCCTATGTAGAGTGAAAGGGTGAGGATAACCAGAGTTTTGAGTGATTGTATAGGGTGAGGTATCTCACTATGGAAATTTTGAATAGCCAAAAAATGGCTATCATTAGCCCTTCCTCAGGATGATGGTATATTCATGTACCATCATAAAGCATCTTTTCCAAAGAGAGTGCTTCTGAGTCCTTGACAAGATTTTCATTGTTTGGCCCCTTGGCATTTTGGCTTGACTTACACTCATGCTTCATGCAATAAAAGTTACATGAGATAGTTGCCTTTTGACAGATATTTGGTAGAAGGCGACCATTTACCATCTTAGGATGCTCCTTGCAATTTAAATCCATGAGCTGATAATAACTTGAATTAAATGATTTTTTGACCACATATGGACCTTGTAATGTGGTGTTGAATTTGGATTTAAACCTATTGTCAAGTCAATTGTCATACCTTAACACCAGCCCACCTTCCTTGATGCCTTTGTCCTTCGGTTTCTTGTGAAGGTTCTCCTTTTCTTGTATAGATTTTCTCTTGTAGCACACATAAGACGATTCTCTCTTCCACTCAAGCTCCACTAATATAAGAAGTTGATCCATCCATGCTTCTTGGTCATCTTGTGCCCCTTTGCTATGAAGCCGTATTGTTGGGATGCTGAGCTCGATAGGCTACAAAGCCTCTTGACCATAAACCAAGTAAAATGGTGTGAACTCTATGGCTTCCCTATATGTGGTTCGATACGCCCACAAGGCACCATCCAAGAAGTCATCCCATAACTTTGTCTTGTTTTGCACCATCTTCCTAATGATGCCTGCAATGACACCATTAGCCTTCTCCACCAAACCATTTGACTGTGGATAGTAGGGTGTGCTATGACGATGTAGAATGTGAAGCTCTTTACAAACTTCTGTGACTAAACCCTTCCATAACCCTGGACCATTATTAGAAACAATCTCCAAAGGTGTGCCAAATCTACAACAAATATTAGTGTAGATAAACATGCTTACTAATTTTCCATTTACCCTTTTTATATTTTGAGCCTCTATCCACCTAGTCATGTAATCTACGGCCACTAGAATGTAGAGTTTACCATTTTTTGTTCTAGGCATAGGACCCATAGCATCAATGCCCCACTTTTCAAAGGGTCCATTTGCAAGCATGATCTGCGTTGGACCATGGACCAATCTTATATTTCTATTTACCTGATAGTTTTGACAACTTTTACACCAATGTTGGACATCCACATGTAGGCTTGGCCAAACATACCCCACAAGAGAAATCTTCTTCACAGAGTTAACTCTTGGGAAAAATCACCACCACATGCTTCCTTATGCAAACCTTTTAGAATGGCTAGAATTTCCTTGATAGTTGGTACTCTTCTACACACTTGATCCTTCCCTCTTTGATACAGTGAGCCTTCTAGGAAGAGATAGATACTTTCATGAGTCTCCTCTTTTGATCTTTTGTGAAATATTATGGAAACTCACCCTCCAAAATATAGCCAATGACTCCAATCCCTGGTATCTCAATTGCTTGACAGTTGTGCAGCATGATGACCCACACTTCTTTCTCAACACCTGTAATTCCTTGTTGTGCAAGTAAATCTGCATCTTCATTTTGTTTCCTAGTAATATGATATAGTTTCACTTCTTCAAACTGATTAAGCAACCTACAAATGGCATTCTTGCATGCCCAAATGTTTAATCTGCTTCACAATGAGAAGTGCATCCCCCTTTACCGCGAGACATTGTATACCTTGGTCAATGCACATCTTTAAACCATGAAGTAGTGTGTCATATTTTTCTTCATTGTTGCTAGTTGAACCTGGTAGATTGACCTTCTCTTTCATGACCACATCTTCACTTGGGTTGAGCAATACTAGCCCTCCCCCTGCTTTTCCTGTGGCTCATCAAAAATCTCCATCAAAGAACAAGGTAAAAGAATTAGGAATACTTCTTGGTGGTGGCAACGGTAGGGTCTTTACTTTAGGCACCTTAATCTCCTTCTCATGTACCCTATAAGTGAGAACCCTTGCCAATTGTGCACGCACACTATCTTCTACCTTGAAAGAGTGCCGAAACTCTTGCAACTCCATAATCCACTTTGAGATGCTAATACTAAGATTCATTTGAGATGACACCCAAGGGAATAAGTTTTTTACAGTGAGAATTACAAAAGTTTTTGGTAGCAAGTAAGATCTAAACTTTCTCACCGCAAACATGAGAGAAAGAATCATGAGTTCTACCTCTGTGTAGCCTCTCTCCAAGGCATTCATGACCCTACTAGAAAAGTAGATGGGTCACATCCTGGTACTATAGGGATCTTGTTATAGCAAAACTGCACCAATTGTTTCTTTCCTAGCACTAGAGCTAACAGAGAATGTGTACTCCCAACAAGGAGGCATCAATGTTGGTAGCTCTGAAAAAATGAATTTAATGTTACAAAGGTACTCCTCAAGCTCATCAGACCATATAAATTATAATTGTTGTGTCAAATTTTGCAAAGGATATAGCAAATCCGAAGCTAAGTGAATGAAGTGTGACATATACTTCACCTTTTGAATTAATGAGATGACCTCTTTGAGATTCTTGGGTGATGGGATCTCAATAAGAGCCTTTTCCTTTGAAGTACCCACCTCAATGCCTTTATAGGAAACCATGTGACAGAGAAAGATCACTTCATCCTCACCTATGTGACATCTATTTGGATTGAAATCACCTCCCATATGTTGTAAAGCTTTTTTAAACCTTCTTCTACCTTCTTGTAGGTGCAATGATTTGAGTTATATATGTAAAAATCATCAATAAAACCCTAGTGGACTCTCCAAAGAATGCTTGAAACACCATGTTCATGAAGTGTTGGAAAGTTGCAGGAGCATTTGTCAGGCCAAATGGCATGACTTTGAAAGCATAACAACCCCAAGGAGTGATGAAGGTTGTTTTCAACCGATCCTCCAAGGCGATGCCTATTTGAAATTAGCTTGAGTAGCCATCACACACAGTGTACTTCTCATGACCAACTACCTCATTTAGTATGTCATCCTGAAATGGGAGAGAAAAGTGACCTCTTTTTGTTGCCGCATTCAGTGGATGGTAATCTCCACACACCCTCCACTTTCCGTTCTTCTTGGGAGTGACAACAATGGGAGAGACACACTCTAAATTCTCCACTGGATAAATGAAACCTACTGCTGCTAGAAACTTTCTTACCCCCTTGAGTAAAGCCTGCTCCTTGATAATTCCTAGCCTTGTAGCTTCTGAGCCTTAGGTGTGGCCTCTGGCTTTAACTCAATCTTGTATTCTTTAGCAAAAAGCCTAAGAAACTTCCTTAGCACACATTTGAACTACTCTCTTTCATCCTTTGTAAGTGTTGTAGACAACGTACCCTCTAACATTCCTTCATCTTGCACACCTTGGTTCTCATGAGGACCCATCTCTTCCAAACCTGGGAAGAGGTCTCTTGGTTGGTTGGCTTAAACCTTACCCCCATGACTTCGATGGAAGACTCCTCTTCACTAATGCTACCACTACTTTCTTCTTTTAAAGTGCTATCGGTCTAGTCTTCTTCCGTATCACTTTGAGATGATACTTCATGAAGCTCCTCTTGGCGTTGCTCCTTCATGTCAAAGACCACCTTCTTATGATTTTCATTCCTGCAAATTAATTTTCCACTCTCCCAATCCTGCAAAGCTCACATTTTCATTAGCCGTGGTCTTCCTAGGATAAATGGATAACCATTTTCTTTGGTAGACATAACATAGAAATCCACTGCATTCTTAATGCCAAAGGCCTCCACGAAAACATTTTTACAAATGCTTACGCACATAGCCTTGCTATTGTTTTCTATTTTTACTTTTATTTCAGATGTCTCATGGATGTGCATGCCTACTCTCTGCATGAGTCCTTCTCTCAAGATGAAAATCTCTACACCCCCATTCACTACACCTTTCCTAACTAACCTTCCTTTGATGTAACAGTCCAGCACCGGTGTAATGTCCTCATTCATTTCAGCTTGTGAATTTTTTCACAACAAGCACACTCTCTTTTACCTTTCTTCTAGTGCTAACTACCTTTGTTAAATCCCTCCTAACTTGTGGACATAATGCAATAAATTGAGGCCATGAGATGTCAGGGCCCTTACCTCTCATGTCTTCCAATAGGTTGTATGGAGCCTTACCATGTCCAAGAGAAAAGTCTTGGAGATTGATACAACATTGAGTACTCTTGGCTTCTTTGGTCTCTTTTGCTTTCTTTTCTCGTCCATGGTCACTTTGTGACGTGACTCCTTCTTTCTCCTTACCTTTTCCACGACCACGCTTAATGCCATTTAATTCCATGTCAACCTCATTTGAGTTTTTCACCTCTACAACATGCACATTTGGATCTGGCAAAGGTGGAACTAATTCTACCCCTCATGGAGGTGGTCTTGATCCATTTGGCCTTTGTAGAAGCCGTGGTTGTTGATTAGTTCCTTCACGTGCATTCATAACTGGATAATTCAAGTCGGGTCTCGTTGGTTCCGTGGCCTCGCTCCCCACGGGGACAAGGACAATTATACATCCCATGTCCAGATTCTCTACAATTCCAATATTGCAAAAGTTGCCTAGGTCGTGGCTCTCACTCCTTTGCTTTCTTTGTTTGTCCCTTGGGACCTACAACTTGTGCAAGATGAATTGACAAGCTGTTTAAGGATTCATTTAGCTTTTCAATCACCTCAGATGTTACCTGAGGAATATCTCTAGATATTGATGTTTGCAATTTTCCCTTGGGTCTAGGACCCTCTATTAGAACCTCTCCACTTAGGCATTTAAGTTTTTGATACTTCTCAATAGCCCTAGTTTCAGTTGCATCAAAGGTAGCAGGTGCATGTGCCTCCACCTTTACCTTAAGATCAGGAAAGCATTAGGGAAAATTTGGACTCATAAAGGGGCCTTATAAGGAGTTTGACTCCCTCTCTCATGTCCAAAACGGACGTGTAGAAAACTTTTTTCAAATTAACTCTAAACTTGGAGGAGATTTGGCAGTTAGAATCTACTCTTCAAGCTCTTTCTATTGATATATAGCACGCCACAAGATTCCTCATATTTTGAAAGATATTATTTTTTATTCTCTAGATTTTAGACGGAGCTATCACATCACAAGAGAATAAAAAATAGAATCTTTTAAAATATGAGGAATCTTGTGGCGTGCTATATATCAATAAAAAGAGCTTGAAGAGTAGATTATAACTGTCAAATCTTCCACAAGTTTAGAGTTGATTTGCAAAAAAATTACTGCACACACGTTTTGGACATGAGAGAGGAAGTCAAACTCCTTATAAGGACCCTTTGTGAGTCCAAATTTTCCCTAATGAGTCCGACTATGAACCTCTCCTTTAGAAATCTTGCACAATCACCACGGCTAGTAGCAGTTCGTATCCATAGAGCCCAAAGACATACAAACTCTTGCTTGTACAAGTAGTAGTCATCTAAGTCTTTTTTCTTATGAGAAACAATGTCTTGCCATAGTTTTTGAGTATTTTGGGAATCAGAGAAGTATTTCTTGAAACGATTCACAACTTCCATGTAATTCCCCTTAACTTCCTTAAGCAAAGAGTCAAACCAAGTGCTAGCATCTTTCCTAAGGACCACCTCAAACATTTCTACATGTTCCTGACTAGTTACTATCCATTTGATACGGCAAGACATCTTGAAATTTGCTAAAAATAATTTTGCATCCTCTCCAGGCTCTCCAAAGAAAAGAGGATATTGGTACATTTGGCATTGACTTTCCATTATTATGAAAGATTACAACACGAGTTACAACAAGGGATACAATAAGAGATTTAGAACCACTTGTTTGCAAATGAACAAGTAAGAAAGTACCACTCTATGTTTTCTTCTTCAGCTATCCAAGCTTCAACGAGGTCTTGATTTATTTGATCGAAACAAAAAGGTAGACTATTGATGATCTCTAAGAAGGGTTGAAATTATTCAAAGCTAAGGTGATAAATGAAAATATCTAGAACTTCATTTTCTATATCCAATAGAGAAACCACGTCCCAAGTGATGAATTTCACTTGCTCTACGATTCTCGATGCACAAGCAGTTTGTATAAAAAATAGATCTTCATGCTTATTGAAGGCTTTGAGAAAGTAGCAATTGACTAGGAGCTCCTTTTCTTTGAGTTCCACATAGTCAAAGTGTGGCAACCTTCTCACAATTTCATAACTAACATCCTCATCAAGTCCAATCAAGTTTGCAAGATTTAAAGAATCCACTTGTGCTACAAAATTCGTGGACAAAAACTCCTTAGGATTATGGTTAAATTGTTCATAAGCATAAAGAGATTTACAATGTCTCTATGAACAACATGTCATAGAAAGTAGAGAAGGATGAGAATTTATACAAGTTTGCAATCTTCTCTATGCTCTCTTTATTAAGACAAGCTCTAAATAGCTCCCTATCTCTTTTGCTGAAAGTGAAAGGAAGACTATCAAAATAAGACGCAAATAATGAAAAAAATTCACCAAATGTGAGTCTATGAAGTATGAACTTTGGTCGCAAGTTTTTCTGTAGAGTCTTCCTCAACGGTGAAATGTACTCACCAAACACCAAATTTAAATCTATTTACGAATCCTAGGGTACACACTATTTGGATGAAAGCGCGGTCTTCCTTAGTGCCCACCAAAAACAACAGGAAAATAGAATCTGCACCTAGGACCTTTCGTCTTAAATTCACCACCCTCTTGTTATGAGCAAGACGCTTTACTACTTGCTCCTGCAACTCAATCGGTAATAGGGCTAGATCTCTAAGAATTAAGCTTTCAATGCACACACATCCCTTGTTAGAAAAAATGATCCTTTTTTTTTAACAAGCTTGGACAAAGAAAAAACAAACACACACACAATTTTGATGGGCTGCAGTTCATTTTAGAATAAAATGAATACATGTACACCAAAAGAAGTGTGGTAGTTGATGAGAGGTAGAATGATAGGTTTTGGAGATGCAAAAATTTTTCTTGTTCTTTCAGCCCCAAAAATAAACACCATAAGTTGCTGGGAATGTATCTTTCTACTGAGTGCAATATTTATCCTAATATGTGGTGTGAAGTAAAAGGAAAATTTCATGGGCCATTATCCATGCTCTGTACATAACCTACTGCTTAAAATACAACAAAGGTATATACATACAAACTAAGATTGTACCTAATGAAAGGCAAAATAAAAGAATTTATTGAAGTGTTTATTTCGGCTAACCTAAGAGGACCTAAAATTTTATGACCGACACATTGCAATTATAACTTAGTACTACAATTATGTGTACCTTCTGCCTTGCAATGGGAATGAAAGATAATACAATTCGCGTGATTCATGCAAACTACTGGACTATTCTAAAGGTTGAACCTATGCAAAAAACATACACAAGCTCTCCTCACTAGGGGCACCAAAATTGAGGCGATCCGGGGCGGGAACAAGAGAAGTGACCTCTAAATACTTCTCAAGGCTCCCATGCTACTCAATTTGGAATGGGATAGAAGCACATAAGAAAACAACAAACCAACAACCAAATCCAACGAAAGAAAGGGTCACCACCTAGTTATGGATGCAAACTAGGATGCAAATAGTATGTAGCCCAACGTGCAAAGAGAAGAATGAATAAGTCTTTCTTTTAATGCATCATTGGGATCTTCTTCAAGCTTTAGCATCATCTTCAAAGCTGGTATCTCCACCTCAATAGAAAGTAAAGCCTCTTTTCCAAAAACTAGATGGAAGGGAGAGAAGCCAGTACCTGATTTGATAGCAGTACTGTAATCCTAGAGAGCACAAGGTAGCTCTAAATCCCAAGTCTTCACATTTTTCCTTGTCATCTTCATAAGAATCCTTATGGGCTCTTCATGAAACCTTTCATTCATGCCATTGCATTGGGGATAATATGGAGTAGTAAACCTGCGATGCACATGAAGCTTCTCACATAGATAATCCACCAACTCTGCCTTGAAACATGGACCCTTGTCAGAAAGTAACTATAATGTCGTGCCAAATTTGCAAAAAATATCTTCAGATATAAATAAGGAAACATCTTTGCTCATGATGTGCTTAACAGCTTTGGCTTCGGCCCATCTGGATAGATAGTCAACAGCAGCAGTGAGTATGTAACATTTGCCTCTATCTATCATAGGTAGAGGACCTACTACATCAATACCCCACTTCTCAAACACAATAGTGCCTCTAATTTCTGACTTGAGAACACTATTTTCCATGCTTTGACACTCTTTACAAGACTTGCACCAATGATGAACATCACGTTGAATGCTTGGCCACACATACTCCTCCTGCAAGACTTTATGCAAAGTGATCTTTGAAGCAAAGTGACCACCACAAGAACCCTCATGACTCTCCTCTAAAATTTTGTAAATTTCCTATTTCCAAGGAACGTTTCTCATCACAAGATCAGCCCCCTTCATATATAAGGCATCACCAAGTAGCACATACCTTTTGGCATTGCGTAGGAAGGCATACTTTTTTTACTTCTCCAACTCTGATGGAAGCATACCTATTTGTAGAAACACTTCCTCCCTCTCTAAAGATTCCCTTCCCAAATAAAGAGGAGAATCAACCCTTATCACATACAATTGCCCAATTGAAGCTTGCGCTACACCATGTGCTTTTTCATTTTGAGACTTGTCCACATGCCGTAAACTCCAAGCTTCAAAATGCTTAAGCAGATTCTTCACTTAAAACCACATATATTTTCAGCCTTGGATTCCTAATTTGCGGCACCCCAAGGACTTGCTTAACCACCAAAAGAGCATCACCTCTTACCCTCACAAGACGAATGCCAAGCTCAACACAAAGGTTGAGACCTTTCTCCAAAGTAAGATAAACAAATTCATTGTTGCTTTGTGTTGTAATATTCAAACTCCTTTTAGTTACCAACGGACCTTGAGGATCATACATAACAACACCTCCCAAGGCTTCACCATGTGCTTTCCTGTAAGAGCCATTAGAAAAAAATAGATAGGCATTGTCTATGTCAGGAGCTTCCATGTGTTGCTTTTTCATCGCGTCCTCCTTAAGAAGAAAAGGGCTTTCCTTATAAGTAAGCAAATCAGCCAATGTAGCCCTTGTACTCTCCTCAACAAGAAAAGAGGATTGGAATTCTTGTAACTCCGCAATCCACTTCATGAGCCTCTTTGACAAAGTAGGGCTATTGACCAATTGAGGTAGAAGAGTGGTGCCCTCTTGACTCCATGTGCAAGCATTGTGTCAACAAGTGAATTATGATTGAATTTGATAATTTTTTGTTGACTTCAACTCAATGATGCATAAGATTCTCCTCCCTTTCATTATTGACTTTTACTCTTCACCTGTAGTGACCGTTAGGTAGTGACCGTCGGGTAGAATCAACATCCGGTGATTTTTATTTTTTTAATTATTTTCCTTTTCATAGGGTTTGTTCCTACCTCTCCTTATTTCCGAGATCCAAATGTGTCAAAACCATAGCTATACACAAAATAAATACATAGATTGTTTTTGTGATTTTCATGCATTAGGTCCTTCCTCCTCTTACGGTCCTTGAAGCCTCGCCACCAAGTCATACCAAGAGAGAGGTGGAGCAAAAATTTGAAAAGCGGCCCTCACTCTTTAGGTAGATAGCTACTATAGAAAAGAACAACGATGTAGAGACTTTTTGCAGAGACCATGTCGTGAGGAGGTTAGATAAGCTTTGCATGAGATTTGGTATGCTGCTAAAGGACAATGAAAACGCTTCTCCAAGGGACGTAATGTTAGGCCTAAGGTACGATTGGATAGGCCAAGGGCAATGACATACATGCGATAAAAGGGGGTTCTATAAATAACATGGCCAAGGGATTTTATAGGGAACTGTTGGGTGGTGAAGAGCGTGCAGTTGTCTTCCTGGTCTTACACACACACACACACACACACAGATGGAGAAGCTACCATGTGATTGCATTGAGAGAGATAGTGTAACATTTAATGGCCTAAAAACTTATGTGTAGCGGAAATTAGCATGAACATAATGGGCATTTCATTAGAATAGATTCCTAATGAGAATTGCAAGAGTGCTTGGGTGGAGAGAGCAACTAAAAGCATAACACCAAGTTAGATAGCATGAACAATACTTTCAAAAGAGAGAGAAATTAAGCAATTTGACAACAGTTGAGGACCGGATTTGCACGGATCCGGGTCCCCCCTCCAAAACGCTTTGTATTATGGTTTCTACCATCAAGAGAGACATTGTACAATACAATTCTTTGTGTTCCTTCAAGACTAGCTAGTGCAATGAAGATGAAAGCTTCATGCACTCAGCAAAACACTTAGCAAACACAACATCAGTTATCCCCGGTCTCAGACCCAAGACCTCACATACCTTCGAAGATGGTGAGAGCTAGCAGTGTATGAGAGTAGATTGAGAGGAAGAAGGAGTATCTTACGAGAAAGATGTACATATCCTCACATAATCACTCATATTAGCAGAGCTTATCTTAGTAATTATCTTGGTAGAGGAGATGAGCATGCATTGAAGCTTGGCTCTTGGTTGGATTTGCATCCACATGCCAAGAGTGTGTCGATGTAGGCTTCTATCTCACAAGCTTGGAGTAGGTGATGAGCTCTCCATTAAAGCTTGGGAAGAGATAGTCTTCTCTACTTCACACATAGACTGTGTGTGATAATGCCTTGCAAAAATCAGCCCCCTCTCTCTCTTGGGCGAGCCCTCTTGCTAAATGCTCTTGCTATCCTCCCATTGGACCTCCCGAGGGATAGCCTATCACAATTAAGCAGCATAAGTGATAGCCTTCTGACATGTGTCCCCCTTTCCCCTTTTGTGAGAGCTTTAGGTAATTTAATAATTAAACTAAACTCTCATTGGACCCCTTTGCCTCCTGGCCAATGGGAATTAGGCAAGCCATTGGGCTCCTGAATGCTCATTGGACCCATTGGGAGACTGTCCAATAGTCTTCTAGGAGACTTAATTTTCATTGGTTCTTTTTATTAAGTGTTTTTAAATTAATTAAACTAGATTTACTCTAGCCTAATTCTCATTGGTACACCTCCAAGGCCATCCAATAGGAATTGGGTACACCTTGTGGGCATCTGGCCTAGGGAGCTGACATGTGTCCCTCATTCCCTTTGTGTAAAGGGAGCTTGTGTGTGTGTGTGTGTGTGTGTGGCTTTCTCTCTCATCCCCTAGAAGAAAGGCTCGCCCCCTCCCAAGTAGGGATGTGCAAAGACTATTTTGAACACACACAAAGCATCCAATTCCCCTAGGGTTGACCTTTGGACACAACCTTTGAATTATGGAACCTTAGCATTTTGGAAGTCTTAATGGGCTGAACCTTATGGTCTTTTTAGCCCATTGTTGCACATGGCTCTTTTGCAAATGGCCCCCCCCTTTGGATCCCTATTTTCCCTCCTTTGGATCCCTACTGTGGCCGGTCTACTAGCTTAACCAATATTCTAGCTTTTTCTCCCCCGGCACTTCCCCATATTAAATGATCGTTTAACATGAGAAAATCATTTAGGATAATTAGATATTGATTATTATGACAGATAGGGAGAGATATGGCCAACTAACCGAGCCGCCGCAGAGGAAAAGGAGGGAGAGTATGCCCCCCCTCTGCCCTGCCTCCTCGGCACCAATCGACAACGAGAGAGAGAGAGAGAGAGAGAGAGAGAGAGAGAGAGAGAGAGGATCTCTACACACAATGTTTGATTTTTTATTTACTTATTGCGGTGCATATATATTTGGATATTTGGTAATTTTAAACCATATTCTTTTTTCAAACAAAACAACCTAAGGAAAGAGAAACACTTTGCAAATGGAAATAATGCTCATTATAAAACACTTACAACATAGGAATGTACTTGTAGGGAGAAGCTATTTAATCTTAGAAATCATACAGAAATTAGGTGTTGCGATTTTCTATGGACATCGTAGAGCTCTTCTTAAAAGGAAGTGAACCATGTCAGAAACAGGAAGAAAGAAATGAACATATATGAACCCACAACCTTAGCATGGAGATGTTGATTCTTTTGAGAGTTCCTCAACGCCACAATGCCTTCACACATGTTGCTATTGTATTGCCCATAACGATTTAACATGCTTTCTTATGAGCGTATAAGAGATGCAATGAGCAGATTATGAAAAATACCAGAACCAAGATAATGGCTTTGCTGGACTACAATGCTTTTAAGCTTCTCAAAAAGAGCATCTGTTTTGGTTTTGCCCATATGGGCCTCCATAGTTGGCTTTAAGATGCTTGCATACATGTGTACCCATTGTTTCGCTATCTGCATTTGATCCCCTTGGTTGGGGAAGACGGCCATGTTTTTAATAGTTTCCATCTGTAACACTTTTAGATCTGGTACATCTTTTAATGCTTCTCCTAGCTCTTGTTGGTTGAAGAAGTAGATGGGAATGTTGAACATTTCCATCTCCTCCAATGTTACTAGGCCCTGAGACCAAGCACTCTCTCTCTCTCTCTCTCTCTCTCTCTCTCTCTCTCTCTCACACACACACACACACACACACACACACACACACACACACACCATCATCAACAATGGACATGCATACATAGATACATATGTTTTATACACACACATAAGGAGAGTAAGCTTCATCCATAGATTAATACACTATTACCATTTATTAATCTCTAGAAAAGTAGATTCATCCTCTTTGAGCTTAACGAAAAGATCCTACTTACCTCATGCACCAATTTGTTCCATGCTAAATCAAGAGCTTCAAAGATGGAGTCTACTTGCACAAGGTCACTCGTGCCCTCGTTGAAATTATCCTCTAGATCCATAGTACTTCTTACAACCGAGCACAAGAATAAAATTCCTCCCTTGGTAAGCTCATGTGCTCTACTCTTCAAAAAATGCTTCACATCAATTTTGGATTGTTTAGCATAAGCATCACGGACATTCTCTGACGATTTGTCTTTGCTAATCCATGTACGAGCACCGTTCCATGCAAGAGAGGTCTTCTCAATAATGCTTGGAGGAATCTGAAAATGGATTTAAAAGAAAGCAAATAAACACAATTCAAAGCTAAAATGTATGGAGTTAACAATAGATTGGTAACAAGACACTTTTATATCCTTGGACACTTTTGTGTCCTCTTCACTCAATAACTTTCAAGAATTGTTGATTGAGATGCCAAGTAGCTTCTAAAGTGGTTTATATCCACAAAGCTAGTTTATGACTTGGAGAAAACTTGAAGTTTTTTGGGCTAGTGATTTCATCTTTAGATTTTGGTTTGAACAGCATGTTTAAGCCTAACATGAGCCAAAAAAAACATATGCTAAAATTGGCATTAGACCACCCTAAAATACAACTTAATGACCTTTAAAGTGCTACACAAACAACATGGGTGATTCATAAGATATTTTCATGCTTCCAATAACTCGAGAGACTATATATTGGAAGCTATGGCCCATTTATGAAAAATTCTTTGTGCGAATCTTTTAGTAGAAATCACACTTTGATTAATATTTTGGGGAAAAGCTTTAAAATCATAAGGCAATTTTGAGTGTGGTCATTGACTACTATGTAGGTCTTCTTCCTGGAGTTTTGGGGCTTCTAAGACCTTAAATAGAAAACAACACATAGATAGAAGTGATTTTGCTTTTCACAAAAATAGTACTTATTTTGAGTTATGATCATGTTGTGTTCAAATTTCTAAATTCCACTCAATCAACATGCTTCTTTTGAAGCTTAGCTCCATTAAAGGAAAGTATACAATCTGAATTTGGCACCAACTTAATAGGTATGTAAGACATCCGAAAGGCCACATTGTGGATGCGAGTTTTTTCGTTCGTGCAATTTTTGTACTTAGGTGTGTTCCAAATTGTCTTATGAAGCTAAGTTTTGATGCTTTCTATGTTTGAACATAAAAGTAAAGAACCAAAGTGTGTAACATGGAAGAATTTATAGTGGTAATGGTAGGTGTAGCATAGAAACATTGATGATAGATTAGCAAAATAAAGAAAATGCAAATCTTTTATATTTAATTCTATGTCCAAACAAATTTTGTGGGCCTACAACAACCACATACATTGGTCAAGAACCCATTAATGTTTATAGAGAAATTATGCTTGGTCGTTAGAGAATTTTGTATATTGTGTAAAATGGGGTTCGCCTGGCAAATATATCGTTTTTGGTCAATTTGAGCACATACTGGGTCGAATTGACAACACATTAATTAATTAACCATAGAGATTCTGTTCGAATCTTCCAAATCGAAAAGGAAAAGGGCCCAGTTGGATGCTTGCACGTGCGGTTGCTTTGCAGCCAGCATCTGTCCCAGCTCCACCCTTGCAGGCACGAACGTAGCCTGCCTCTGTCCCTACCTCTGTCCCATTGCACGTCTACGGCACTCCAACCTTAACTGATGCTGAAATCCAAACTGCCCGAGTAACTCCTGCTCGCAAGAGGTGTATCTAGAGACGCTAAGGACTCTGGTTCAACTCCGACAAACCAGACAGCGCTCAAACACCTCCCTACTCACTGCGCTTCTCTGCCAACCCCTTCGGCCCTCACTCACGCCCTCCCCTGCAGATCACGGACGACACAGAAATCTCCTCTGTCACCCCCTTCGCCCTCACCAATCGCCACCCCTGCAGAGAGAGAGAGAGAGAGAGAGAGAGAGAGAGAGAGACAGATGTCACCCCTGCGTCGACTCCACTCCACCACACACACCTACTAACACACGTCAACGCACTTTCGTTTTACTCCCCCTTTTGGAAGATATCTCTCGAGATACCCTGTAATTTGATGTGCTTACGAATTTTAAAGGGACATACTAAAGAGTTGTGAGTGTTTCTTGTTTTTGCCACATAAAGTGTGCTCTTAGCTAGCTTTGAGTATATGTAGGCACTTCATTCATATGATTAGTAGTATTGAATTTGTTTCCAAAACCCGAAAGGACATTTTGATGTCTTGTTAAGTCACCATACTAGTGTTGAGCACGAACAATTACAAGGTGTGATCCATTGACCCTACTTTCACTTTCTATGAGTAATTCAATTACTAAATTAAAACTATGTAAAAAAAACAATTTGGAGATCACATGAAGAATCTCTTAGCTTACACTTCATTGGTAAGTAGTATCCTTATTCTTAACGGGAAGACATATTTTCAAAATTTTCAATTAGGTCTCCCCAGTCTAGTCTCGGATAAATAAAAAGCCTTCAAAACACCTTGAGTGTGTAAGCGAAGGGTGCGTTTAGGAATTGAGACCCATGAAGGTGAAAAGTTAAAAAAAAAAATTGTGTTCAAAATAAATAAAGAGGTGATCTACTTCACATTGGTGTTTTTCTTCCCTTTTATTTTTCATCTAATTTTTTTTTAAAATGTCTTTTCTATACGTACTTGTACTATGCAAGCAGTAAATTTTTTTTTTTCAATATGCCTTTTTTCTAATGACAAAAGAAAAGACATGAGACAATTTAAAACTAGGACAAGCCATTAAAAAAAAATTGAAAAATTTATTGTCTTTCACTCCCCCAAGTATGGACTTCAGTTATAATGATAAAATATCATACCAAAAATTGACTGCATCAAACCTGTAATGAAGAACCCATTTACAAACTAAAATTGCTTCAGTACATTCAAAAGTGACAGTGTGTTTTAGAGAGAGAGAGAGAGAGAGAGAGTGAGAGGGAGAGAACCTGCGAGAGCCAATGCAAAGCGTAGGAGCAAATAGCAAGATCCAGTGAAGCGAATGGAAACAGGCGGCCGTAGAACGATCCTGGCACGCCCGCGACGAAGACTAGGGGAGGCGGACGATTTGCTAGCTCATCGTCGACGGCGCCGATGGTAGACTGAAGGTTGTGCTGCAAGGATTGAAAGAGAGAGTTGAAATCATTAGAAGGCAAGTCTGAGAAGAAGTACTGGATCTCAAGTGGGCTCGAATGCAGTGAGGCATTGCAGGTTTGTCCCAGTGTTTGAAGCACGAAGTCTGCGCAGTCCAAAGTGTTGCGACCGTAGGAGCAGCCGAGGTCAGCGATGGCAATGTGGTGGCGGCGAGGGACGATCTCGTCGTAGGCAGCAGCCAGCGACCGGCCGACGCTCTGATTCATTTCAGCTTCCGGCCGGTCGTTACTCTCATTTGCAGCTACTGTGCGGGCATTTAGCGTCTTGAGAACTAGATGCTTCATTGCTTCCTCCAGGCGAGGCTTGGCCACGGAGTGAAAATTGTAGTTCTGACCCTCTGAGTTCTTTGCGTAGCTCTCCTCGCCCGCGATGCCTTGCATCGCCCTCATCGTCTATGGGTATGGGTGCTAAGGCTGTGGGTGGCGTAGTAGAAACATACGCATGAGCTCCTTGCTCTTTAATAAACTCATGCCGTCCGAGTATTTACTAGATTCAAATTCATAGATCCAAATAGGGCACATGCGGTATCATACTAATCTATTGCAAATTGCACTATAAAAAGTAGTACATCTTTTTATTCTTTTCATGGGCATGAGGACACCTTGAAAGGCAAACCACATATGACAAGGAGTGCGGATAAGAGAGAGAGAGTAGGGTAGTGCAAGAAAAAATGAGGCCTATGATGAAGACTTCTCCTCAACCACACCACCTCAAGGCTCATGCTTGTACTGATCATTTGAGGACTATGACATTCTTCTGTGGAAAGAAAGATGTGAGTGCACTAGTCAAATTTTGAATCAAAAGGGAGAATGTGACATATCTCTAATGGGAAAATAATGTGCAATACTAAGTACTACAAACCCTCTTAGCTATTGGAGCTTGAAATACCTAGAAATTCTTTTTGGAACTATATTAGAATTAGATAGAGTAAAAAGTTACAAAACTACTCCCCACGCAGTAAGGGTATTGCTAGGAGGATGCGTATTTATGCTTTTGTATTTCCTCTTGCAAAATCGTAGACACATTTATGAGGCTCAATGACAATATAGTTATCTCTACACAATTAATATGCATTTTTTGGTTGGTAGAATTTAGAAGCGAGAACTTGTCCATAGGCCAAGTTCTACTCCGCACCGGTCCAAGCTAGATGTGAGCTCTACTATGCACCAGTCCAAGCTAGATGTGAGCTGTCGGGCTTGGTGATCGTATGGTCGATGTGATTGCCTCGTGAAAGATCAAAAATGATCCAGAGGGTGGGCACTGGGCATGGCCCCTTAACGCACTTTTTCTTTAAAACAAGGTAAAGTTTTTACGGTTGCTTCAAAAAGGCAATACTTTTAGTTGTAATAAATTGTATGTGTGTGTGTGTGTGAGACATCAAAGTTCAAGAAAAATCATTTTGAAAAACATACAAAATTTCCTTCGGGTAGATTCAAAGAAGAAAATTTACAAAATAATCGGTATTTTTTGTAATTTTGGCGGCTTTAGTAAATTCGGGCAAATGGGTAGATTTGGGGCACGCCGTGGGATCAACGGTCCATGATGTCCGCGCTCCCTAAAAAAGGTGTGGGCCATTGATCCCATCCAGCCCATCCCCGTGTGAGATAGTGCTAAGGGAAGTATGGGTCGCCATATGGCAAGGAGGGAGCCCAAATTCATAAAGTGGAGCCCAAGTTCCTACTACTTGTATAGTGGCGTATTGGGAACATACGCATGATCTCCTTGCTTTGCAATAAACTCATGCCCTTTCTACGTCTGTACTCTGGATATTGGAGAGGCAGAGAGAGAGAGATCCGTCACTTGGGCCTTCGAACCCATCAGCTTCAAACATATTCATCTAGTTTGGTAGGTTCGTGCATCCATACTCGACTACTTGAATAAAATGATGTAAATTTTTTGGCTCTTCTATTTATTCAAACGCGTATTTGGTTTTTTTTTTTTATAAGGTTGTTCACGTAGAGTGTGAATTGAACGTAGAAAATAAAAGGCTCAAGATGCCTGCTTGTGTGTGCAGTCTATAGGTGCCCTTAGTTACAATCAACCCCCCCCCCCCCCCCCCCCCTCCCCCCCCAAAACAATTCTCTCTCTCTCTCTCTCTCTCTCTCTCTCTCTCTCTCTCTCTCTCTCTCACACACACACACACACACACACACACACTCACTCTCAATAATCATGCCAAACTTAAAAACTCCACCCATTGATGAAACTTGTGATACCCATACCAAGGCACACACCACCTACCTCTCAGTAGCTACTCTTAAGGGTCTTCACCTTCTCTGCAGTCCCCAGCATGCATCCAAATGGAGCTTTCATAGTGAGTCACTCATTGTGAACTTAGTTATCATCACGCCAAGGCAATCTTGTCGAAACTCTAAAAAGCCTTCCACACACACCTATTACCTATTGAGCATCTCAATTATAGAGTTGGACATCTTTTAACATCCATAAGAATTCATGTACGAACAAACAACCATGCATGTTCTTGAATAACATCAAAGATGTTTAAATATCATGCACATTCTCAAACATGTATCCTCGATAACATCAAATGATATCTAGATACTATGTGCCATTCCTGTAGCTCAAAAGCTTCCCTCCGTGTGGTATGGTCGACCCCTTGGGGGGGTCACTTGTATAAATTTTATATATCACGTGGATTCAAGGATTATTTTTAAAATTATTTATCTATGTATTTTTTATAAATTAAATACACCTTTTTTTTATTTAATCTGTATTTTTCAATTCTATTTTGTAGTACCATTCTGTATGTGAAAATATGAGAAAAATAAATTGGAGGAAAATTCGTAAAATCCCCTTGAAATTTCAAAAATTCTCAATATGCCCCTCACATTTGACAAAAAATTCCCAAAGTACCCTTTGATTCCTCCAAAATACCAAAATTACCCGTCATTGACCTTGTAAACATCTTTAGAGACGACTTTTTTTGCAACTCTTCAAAGGAATATTGCTTCGCCCTCATTAGGTGGCCAGAACATTCTTTTTTTGGGTTGATTAGACGGAATCCAACTCAGATTCCATTTTTGAGCTTCTAAGAAGGCCGACTGGACTCTGGAGATGAAAACCAAAAATCAAATGGGGAGCTCACGTGTGTCAGATAAGCCTGGTGCGACAGGCCATGCGTGGCTCAAGGGGAGGTGTCAAGAGAGAAGGCGAGGGTGAATGTTACCATATACATGTGGTAGTGATGTGTGTGAACACACTAGGACCGTCGGGGCATTTTTTCCCTCTTTAGGAGGTTTTTTCCCCCGTGCATTGTATATACGCCCATCACTTTAGGGCTATCTATCTTTCCATTGCACACTAAGTAATACACTCTCTATTGTGTGCCTTGATCTTCCTTTGTCTTCTTCAAGCTGTGTGTGTTTCTCTGCAACCCTAATTCCAACAATTGGTATCAGAGCAGGTCACGTCCTCCCGGGGTTAGTCGCTAGCTGCTCCAGCACACGCCTGCTCACTTTCTCCGATTTCAGTGAGCTTTGGCGAGCGTTCGCAGCTTGACAAATATTTTGGGAGATCTCGAAGAGCTTGGTCTGCTCAGAATTTTGATTTGGGCTCATTTCGGCCTCCGTTTCCACTACAGGCAGTACTGCACAAGCTATTTCGTCATTTTGTACAGAATTTTTGTCAGTGTCGTTTTCTGCATAACAGGTGCCTTATAGTCTTCTACGGTTTGTGCTATATAGCACAGGTTGTTCCCGCTCCATTTCTCCTATTTTCGGGCAGTTTTCACATCAGGTGCAGCATTTACCATGGCTGACAACAACAACACAGATGCGTTCAAGATGTTTGCTGCTGAGGACAGGTTGGATGGGGACAACTACCATATGTGGGCTTATATGATGCAACATGTTCTTGTGTCAAAAGGTGTCTGGAACATTGTGCAAGGCATTGATGTACGTCCTGGTTCTAAGGATGTAGGCGATGTTGAGGATGTTACAGGTCTTGCTGCAAGGATTGCAGTTGTTAGAGTTGTTTTGCCTACGGCAGAACAAGCTCGTTGGGATGTTAAGGATGCGCAGGCTCATGCATTGATTGCGTTGTCTGTGAAGCGCACCATTGCTCCTCACATCCGTTCAGCAAAATCTGCAAAACAGGCTTGGGATATCCCAGCAGGTCTTTATGCAAGCCGCAATGAGGCTAAAATTGCTTTGCTGCGTAAAGAGCTGGAGTCAAAGATTATGCATGAGGAGGATTGTCACGGGAACCGAATAACAGAGATAGACAGCAAAACAGAGGAAGAAATCTTTGTATTGATAGTGTTTGATACAACAGAGAAGCAAAATATATATATGGGCGCACTCCGTTGTACGGAGCTCGAACCTCCCGACCACCCCCGAGCTTCAATTCGCTTGCATGCAGCGTCTCACTCGCACTCGCACTCACACTCACACTCTCACTCTCACTCTCACTCTCACTCGCACTCGCACTCGCAGAAGAGAGAATGGTGAATGATCCCCAAACGCACCACCCGTCGTGCTTTTATCCTTCTTTTCCTCGAAAATCCTGCACGATTTTCGTACCAAGTATACCTGCGAGAATAATATAAGAACGTGATCGCTAAGCGATCCGTAAAGGTTAGATTTCTATCATGACACTTTGCACAGATTCTGTTTCAGACATTGATTTCTGCATCGCTTACAAAATAGCCAAAAGAACATACTCGTGCAACCAATTCAACATGATAATCGAAGTAAAAAAACATAATTATATACCTTCATAATCTCAATTGTCATACTCTACCATGAAGAAACAATCCACTTCTTGGTTGATAGCAGGGAGAACTGTATGATGTTGTATGTCTGTCTGTCCCTGTGTACACTACAATGTTGCTGCTTTCTGTTTGTTTTCATCATAACTTTTATAAACGAACTCAGAACAGAGCAATCCAGGTACTCAAAACGACGGGAATAGGTCTGGTCTACAAGGCAACGCGGACAGAATTACGAAAAACATCTTTGTTTGGCTAAAAACGCAACTTTTAGGTCGCGACTCATAAAAGCTCTATTTTTGGATCTCCGCTACTTTTTCAACTTATTTTAAGTCTACCCATGTATTTTAAGCTAAAACACATAAATATAAAATATTGACATTAATAAAAATCTCAATTTTACTGTTCATAGACAGACTATCTGTTATTCATTAATCTTTATCAAATCCTTTTTTTAGTGTAGTATTTTAAAAAAAAGAATATATGTTCTCTCTTAATATTTCAACTCATTCGTATAAGCTCTATTTAATAGACTATTCAACAATCTTTCAAATCGTGTTAACGAAAGATATGCCCTGCTACATTCTTTTCGACTTTAAGAACTTCAAATATTAGTCCTATTACATTCTCCCCTTATCAAAATTAACTCTGTCCTCAGAGTTGGTTTAAAGAGAGAAAAATTCTCTTTGCAAAACACTAAGATCAACCCATGATGCATCCTCTACTGGATAGTTCTGCCACTTAACCAAAACTTCCACAATGTCTCTATTTCTCATATGTTTAAAATGCCTATCTAGTACTAAGTCTGATTCTACAGTCAATGGTCCGTCATCTTTCAACTTAGAGTTGTCCTCTAAAACATGATGCACATTAGGAACATACTTTTTCAATAAACTCACATAGAATACATGATGCACTTTAACATGAGAAGGCAATTCCAATTTGTAAGCTAATGAACCAATGCGCTTCAAAATTTTAAATGGACCAACAAATCGTGGAGACAATCTTCTATCATTTCCAAGAATCAAATGAGACTTCTCAGGAATAACCTTTAAAAAACCATATCACCAGTTTCATACTCCACAACACGATGTTTCTTGTCATAATACGGTTTATGTCTCTTTTGAGATTCTCTAATATTCCCCCTGATTTTGGCCGACTCGCTATCCATTTTCTCAAGCATCTCACGTGAGAGTTCTACCTTATTCCTCGATAGCCATACATTGCCTCAAACGGAGTCATCCTAATAGATGAATGCAATTGAATATATATATGGGCGCACTCCGTTGTACGGAGCTCGAACCTCTCGACCACCCCCGAGCTTCAATTCGCTTGCATGCAGCGTCTCACTCGCACTCGCACTCTCACTCTCACTCGCACTCGCACTCGCACTCACACTCGCACTCGCAGAAGAGAGAATGGTGAATCACCCCCAAAACGCACCACCCGTCCTTCTATTCTCCTCCAAAAAGCCTGCGACCTCTTAAAATAGCCGCTTTTCTATTTTTGGCGCTCGGTCGACTCGACTTGCACGCCAATATACCTGCGAGAACAAGGTAAAAAAACGTGATCGCGAAACGATCCACAATTTTTCAGCTGTCTTCAACTGAACATAACTCCCAAACGGAGCCAAAACAGCCCAAGTCCGTCTCATACAATCTTGTTACTCTCATTTGCAGCTACTACGCGGGCATTTAGCGTATTGAGAACTAGATGCTTCATTGCTTCCTCCAGGCGAGGCTTGGCCACGGAGTGAAAATTGTAGTTCTGACCCTCTGAGTTCTTTGCGTAGCTCTCCTCGCCCGCGATGCCTTGCATCGCCCTCATCGTCTATGGGTATGGGTGCTAAGGCTGTGGTTGGCGTAGTAGAAACATACGCATGAGCTCCTTGCTCTTTAATAAACTAATGCCGTCCGAGTATTTACTAGATTCAAATTCATAGATCCAAATAGGGCACATGCGGTATCATACTAATCTATTGCAAATTGCACTATAAAAAGTAGTACATCTTGTTATTCTTTTCATGGGCATGAGGACACCTTGAAAGGCAAACCACATATGACAAGGAGTGCGGATAAGAGAGAGAGAGTAGGGTAGTGCAAGAAAAAATGAGGCCTATGATGAAGACTTCTCCTCAACCACACCACCTCAAGGCTCATGCTTGTACTGATCATTTGAGGACTATGACATTCTTCTGTGGAAAGAAAGATGTGAGTGCACTAGTCAAATTTTGAATCAAAAGGGAGAATGTGACATATCTCTAATGGGAAAATAATGTGCAATACTAAGTACTACAAACCCTCTTAGCTATTGGAGCTTGAAATACCTAGAAATTCTTTTTGGAACTATATTAGAATTAGATAGAGTAAAAAGTTACAAAACTACTCCCCACGCAGTAAGGGTATTGCTAGGAGGATGCGTATTTATGCTTTTGTATTTCCTCTTGCAAAATCGTAGACACATTTATGAGGCTCAATGACAATATAGTTATCTCTACACAACTAATATGCATTTTTTGGTTGGTAGAATTTAGAAGCGAGAACTTGTCCATAGGCCAAGTTCTACTCCGCATCGGTCCAAGCTAGATGTGAGCTCTACTATGCACCAGTCCAAGCTAGATGTGAGCTGTCGGGCTTGGTGATCGTATGGTTGATGTGATTGCCTCGTGAAAGATCAAAAATGATCCAGAGGGTGGGCACTGGGCATGGCCCCTTAACGCACTTTTTCTTTAAAACAAGGTAAAGTTTTTACGGTTGCATCAAAAAGGCAATACTTTTAGTTGTAATAAATTGTATGTGTGTGTGTGTGTGAGACATCAAAGTTCAAGAAAAATCATTTTGAAAAACATACAAAATTTCCTTCGGGTAGATTCAAAGAAGAAAATTTACAAAATAATCGGTATTTTTTGTAATTTTGGCGGCTTTAGTAAATTCGGGCAAATGGGTAGATTTGGGGCACGCCGTGGGATCAACGGTCCATGATGTCCGCGCTCCCTAAAAAAGGTGTGGGCCATTGATCCCATCCAGCCCATCCCCGTGTGAGATAGTGCTAAGGGAAGTATGGGTCGCCATATGGCAAGGAGGGAGCCCAAATTCATAAAGTGGAGCCCAAGTTCCTACTACTTGTACAGTGGCGTATTGGGAACATACGCATGATCTCCTTGCTTTGCAATAAACTCATGCCCTTTCTACGTCTGTACTCTGGATATTGGAGAGGCAGAGAGAGAGAGATCCGTCACTTGGGCCTTCGAACCCATCAGCTTCAAACATATTCATCTAGTTTGGTAGGTTCGTGCATCCATACTCGACTACTTGAATAAAATGATGTAAATTTTTTGGCTCTTCTATTTATTCAAACGCGTATTTGGTTTTTTTTTTTTATAAGGTTGTTCACGTAGAGTGTGAATTGAACGTAGAAAATAAAAGGCTCAAGATGCCTGCTTGTGTGTGCAGTCTATAGGTGCCCTTAGTTACAATCAACCCCCCCCCCCCCCCCCCCCCCCCCCAAAACAATTCTCTCTCTCTCTCTCTCTCTCTCTCTCTCTCTCTCTCTCACACACACACACACACACACACACACACACTCACTCTCAATAATCATGCCAAACTTAAAAACTCCACCCATTGATGAAACTTGTGATACCCATACCAAGGCACACACCACCTACCTCTTAGTAGCTACTCTTAAGGGTCTTCACCTTCTCTGCAGTCCCCAGCATGCATCCAAATGGAGCTTTCATAGTGAGTCACTCATTGTGAACTTAGTTATCATCACGCCAAGGCAATCTTGTCGAAACTCTAAAAAGCCTTCCACACACACCTATTACCTATTGAGCATCTCAATTATAGAGTTGGACATCTTTTAACATCCATAAGAATTCATGTACGAACAAACAACCATGCATGTTCTTGAATAACATCAAAGATGTTTAAATATCATGCACATTCTCAAACATGTATCCTCGATAACATCAAATGATATCTAGATACTATGTGCCATTCCTGTAGCTCAAAAGCTTCCCTCCGTGTGGTATGGTCGACCCCTTGGGGGGGTCACTTGTATAAATTTTATATATCACGTGGATTCAAGGATTATTTTTAAAATTATTTATCTATGTATTTTTTATAAATTAAATACACCTTTTTTTTATTTAATTTGTATTTTTCAATTCTATTTTGTAGTACCATTCTGTATGTGAAAATATGAGAAAAATAAATTGGAGGAAAATTCGTAAAATACCCTCAAATTTCAAAAATTCTCAATATGCCCCTCACATTTGACAAAAAATTCCCAAAGTACCCTTTGATTCCTCCAAAATACCGAAATTACCCGTCATTGACCTTGTAAACATCTTTAGAGACGACTTTTTTTGCAACTCTTCAAAGGAATATTGCTTCGCCCTCATTAGGTGGCCAGAACATCCTTTTTTTGTGTTGATTAGACGGAATCCAACTCAGATTCCATTTTTGAGCTTCTAAGAAGGCCGACTGGACTCTGGAGATGAAAACCAAAAATCAAATGGGAAGCTCACGTGTGTCAGATAAGCCTGGTGCGACAGGCCATGCGTGGCTCAAGGGGAGGTGTCAAGAGAGAAGGCGAGGGTGAATGTTACCATATACATGTGGTAGTGATGTGTGTGAACACACTAGGACCGTCGGGGCATTTTTTCCCTCTTTAGGAGGTTTTTTCCCCCGTGCATTGTATATACGCCCATCACTTTAGGGCTATCTATCTTTCCATTGCACACTAAGTAATACACTCTCTATTGTGTGCCTTGATCTTCCTTTGTCTTCTCCAAGCTGTGTGTGTTTCTCTGCAACCGTAATTCCAACAATTGGTATCAGAGCAGGTCACGTCCTCCCGGGGTTAGTCGCCAGCTGCTCCAGCACACGCCTGCTCACTTTCTCCGATTTCAGTGAGCTTTGGCGAGCGTTCGCAGCTTGACAAATATTTTGGGAGATCTCGAAGAGCTTGGTCTGCTCAGAATTTTGATTTGGGCTCATTTCGGCCTCCGTTTCCACTACATGCAGTACTGCACAAGCTATTTCGTCATTTTGTGCAGAATTTTTGTCAGTGTCGTTTTCTGCATAACAGGTGCCTTATAGTCTTCTACGGTTTGTGCTATATAGCACAGGTTGTTCCCGCTCCATTTCTCCTATTTTCGGGCAGTTTTCACATCAGGTGCAGCATTTACCATGGCTGACAACAACAACACAGATGCGTTCAAGATGTTTGCTGCTGAGGACAGGTTGGATGGGGACAGCTACCATATGTGGGCTTATATGATGCAACATGTTCTTGTGTCAAAAGGTGTCTGGAACATTGTGCAAGGCATTGATGTACGTCCTGGTTCTAAGGATGTAGGCGATGTTGACGATGTTGCAGGTCTTGCTGCAAGGATTGCAGTTGTTAGAGTTGTTTTGCCTACGGCAAAACAAGCTCGTTGGGATGTTAAGGATGCGCAGGCTCATGCATTGATTGCGTTGTCTGTGAAGCGCACCATTGCTCCTCACATCCGTTCAGCAAAATCTGCAAAACAGGCTTGGGATATCCTAGCAGGTCTTTATGCAAGCCGCAATGAGGCTAAAATTGCTTTGCTGCGTAAAGAGCTGGAGTCAAAGATTATGCATGAGGAGGATTGTCATGGGAACCGAATAACAGAGATAGACAGCAAAACAGAGGAAGAAATCTTTGTATTGATAGTGTTTGATACAACAGAGAAGCAAAATATATATGGGCGCACTCCGTTGTACGGAGCTCGAACCTCCCGACCACCCCCGAGCTTCAATTCGCTTGCATGCAGCGTCTCACTCGCACTCGCACTCGCACTCACACTCTCACTCTCACTCTCACTCACACTCGCACTCGCACTCGCAGAAGAGAGAATGGTGAATGATCCCCAAACGCACCACCCGTCGTGCTTTTATCCTTCTTTTCCTCGAAAAGCCTGCACGATTTTCGTACCAAGTATACCTGCGAGAATAATATAAGAACGTGATCGCTAAGCGATCCGTAAAGGTTAGATTTCTATCATGACACTTTCCCAGATCCTGTTTCACACATTGATTTCTGCATCGCCTACAAAATAGCCAAAAGAACATACTCGTGCAACCAATTCAACATGATAATCGAAGTAAAAAAACATAATTATATACCTTCATAATCTCAATTGTCATACTCTACCATGAAGAAACAATCCACTTCTTGGTTGATAGCAGGGAGAACTGTATGATGTTGTATGTCTGTCTGTCCCTGTGTACACTACAATGTTGCTGCTTTCTGTTTGTTTTCATCATAACTTTTATAAACGAACTCAGAACAGATAAATCCAGGTACTCAAAACGACGGGAATAGGTCTGGTCTACAAGGCATCGCGGACAGAATTGCGAAAAACATCTCTGTTTGGCTAAAAAAGCAACTTTTAGGTCGCGACTCATAAAAGCTCTATTTTTGGATCTCCGCTACTTTTTCAACTTATTTTAAGTCTACCCATGTATTTTAAGCTAAAACACATAAATATTAAATATTGACATTAATAAAAATCTCAATTTTACTGTTCATAGACAGACTATCTGTTATTCATTAATCTTTATCAAATCCTTTTTTTGGTGTATTATTTAAAAAAAAAGAATATATGTTCTCTCTTAATATTTCAACTCATTCGTATAAGCTCTATTTAATAGACTATTCAACAATCTTTCAAATTGTGTTAACGAAAGATATGCCCTGCTACATTCTTTTCGACTTTAAGAACTTCAAATATTAGTCCTATTACATTCTCCCCTTATCAAAATTAACTCTGTCCTCAGAGTTGGTTTAAAGAGAGAAAAATTCTCTTTGCAAAACACTAAGATCAACCCATGATGCATCCTCTACTGGATAGTTCTGCCACTTAACCAAAACTTCCACAATGTCTCTATTTCTCATATGTTTAAAATGCCTATCTAGTACTAAGTCTGATTCTACAGTCAATGGTCCGTCATCTTTCAACTTAGAGTTGTCCTCTAAAACATGATGCACATTAGGAACATACTTTTTCAATAAACTCACATAGAATACATGATGCACTTTAACATGAGAAGGCAATTCCAATTTGTAAGCTAATGAACCAATGCGCTTCAAAATTTTAAATGGACCAACAAATCGTGGAGACAATCTTCTATCATTTCCAAGAATCAAATGAGACTTCTCAGGAATAACCTTTAAAAAACCATATCACCAGTTTCATACTCCACAACACGATGTTTCTTGTCATAATACGGTTTATGTCTCTTTTGAGATTCTCTAATATTCCCCCTGATTTTGGCCAACTCGCTATCCATTTTCTCAAGCATCTCACGTGAGAGTTCTACCTTATTCCTCGATAGCCATACATTGCCTCAAACGGAGTCATCCTAATAGATGAATGCAATTGAATATATATATGGGCGCACTCCGTTGTACGGAGCTCGAACCTCCCGACCACCCCCGAGCTTCAATTCGCTTGCATGCAGCGTCTCACTCGCACTCGCACTCGCACTCGCACTCTTACTCTCACTCGCACTCGCACTCGCACTCGCAGAAGAGAGAATGGTGAATCACCCCCAAAACACATCACCCTTCCTTCTATTCTCCTCCAAAAAGCCTGCGACCTCTTAAAATAGCCGCTTTTCTATTTTTGGCGCTCGGTCGACTCGACTTACGCGCCAATATACCTGCGAGAACAAGGTAAAAAAACGTGATCGCGAAGCGATCCACAATTTTTCAGCTGTCTTCAACTGAACATAACTCCCAAACGGAGCCAAAACAGCCCAAGTCCGTGTCATACAATCTTGTTGCCCTCGCTGCGCTCTTCGACGGCTATGTGATGGAAAATTTCCATAGCGTGCTCCGATTTGCTGAAAATCAACCTGCAAAACAGCATTTTCTACAAAAACGATGCAAAAACAGCAAATCCAACTTTTTTGTTAATCTTTGGCCTTCAACGAGCATCAAAACATCAAAATCTCTAAAGACTCAAAGAACCAAAGTTGTTCCTTATAACGCAGGCTTCAATCGCTTCATACATCACTTTTTCAAAATCCCACGTTAACGCCTTCAAAAATGCCCCAGAAAGTGCCTTCAGGATCAAAAAATTTTATCGAACGAAAACAATCCACACATCCTTCTACACAGTGGACTAACTTTAAAATGACCTAGATCATGTTAACTTTATTAGTGACAATTGGTATCAGAGCAGGCGGTTGATTCTGGACATGGAAGGATACGAGAGGAGGATGAAGGAGCAAGAAGACCTGATTCGGCGACTATGAGAAGATCTGAAAATTGCAAATCGAGAGTGTGCTGAGGCTCTGTGGGGCAAAGCAGCACGAGAGCTTGATATCTATGTAGACCTTGATGGCCAACATGAAGGTGAAAACCATGCTAATCCACCTGGAAACAATAATCATCGTGGTAGCACTGGGGTACCGCCAAAAGAAACGATGACGATATGGGAGAAGCGACAACCAAATCATTCTTAACGAAGGCTAAGCTTAAAGAGTTTGATGGCATAAGAAAGATATGCGAAGATTTAGAAGCGTGGATTGAAGAACTCAAAGATTGGGATTATACTTTTAATATCGAGAACACGACCACGAGACTTTCAAATGCTCGAGCAAGGTGATCGATAAAACAATACGTACCAAGATGGCTCAATTGGAGACTTTTGGCGATGCGTACGATAAAGGTAAGTCATCTACCCCTTCTTTGTGATGTTTTATGTCTTTGATACGTCCTTTGAAAGCTTCTGTGAGATCGAATTTATGCGTAGAATTTGAGATTAAAATTTGAATTTCTTAATTGATTTGGATAGTATTCATTGCTTCTTATCGTCTAAATTGATAGAGAAATTAAACTTGAAATTAAATCGAGAAGTTAAAAGACTTGTGGCCTTAACTAGTGGTAATAATAGTTCCACGAAAGAGTTAGTAGAAAATTTTTTTTTTTTCTTTGAAGAGTTGAAATCATAAAGATGATTTCTATAACATAAACATTGATATGCATGATGTTATCATTGGTATCAATTAGATCATTGAAAATCATGTTTTGATTGATTGTTAAGAAAGAAAAATATATCTTTAATCATTTGATGATGATAAGTCACGCTCTTTGTGGAAAGAAAGAGATTCTAAATCTAGTTTTGGCAATGGAATTGATAAGGTGACTTAGATAAGAGTGTGAGACGTTGCTTGTGTTTGCTTGTGTGAGACGTTGCTTGTGTTTGCTAATGAGATTAAAGAGAATCTGTGGATAAATATAAAGAGACAAATCGAGAATTTATTGAGGATCTCTTACATGAAGTTAAGGATGTATTCCGGATGATCTTCCTGGTATACCTCCGCCTAGAGCGGTAGACCATGCCATAGATCTATATCCAGGAGTGACACCTTATTCCAGATCTCCATATAGGATCAATATTGATGAGCTTAAAGAGTTCAAGATACAACTTGATGATCTTTTGAAAAAGGGTTTCATTAAACCTAGTATATCTCCTTGGGGTAGTTCTATGTTATTCCAAAAGAAAAAGGATGGTACATATAGGTTATGCATCGACTAAAGGGGATTAAACAAAAAAAGACCATTAAGAACAAATATCCTCTTCCTCACATAGATGAACTGCTTAGTCATTTGAGTGGTGCCCCAATATTTTCAAAGGTTGACCTTCGTTCTGGCTACCATCAAATCCGTATCAAGGCCGAGGACATTCCAAAGATTTCTTTTCGTACACGTTATGGACATTATGAATTTAGAGTTCTTGCTTCTGGTTTAACTAATGCACCAACAACTTTCATGCGCTTAATGAATAATATTTTTCACCCGTATCTTGAGGACTTCATTCTGGTATTCTTGGATAATATTTTGTGTATTCTACGAATAAAGAAGATCATGCATTGCACTTAAAGAAAATATTTGAGGTTTTGCGTGAACATAAATTGTATGCCAAAGCAAGTAAGTATTCTTTTGCAAAGAATCAGATTGTGTAATTGGGAAGAGTGATTTCTAAAGAGGGGATTCACATTGATCTTGATAAAGTTAAGACTATGTTAGTAAGAGATGTAAGAAGCTTTATGGGTCTAGCACAATATGAGAGATCACACATTAAATATTTCTCTAAGATAGCAAGTCCTTTGACCGAATTGACCAAGAAAGACAAGGGTTTTGTGTGGACTTCTACCTGTGAGACTGCTTTTGAGACCTTGAAGGCTAAAATAGCAGAAAATTGTGTTTTGAAAGTTCCTCAGATGGGCAAACCGTTTGTTGTGTCATGTGATGCTAGTGGTGAACAACTAGGGTGTGTTTTGACACAAGAAGGAAGAGTGCTTGCATATGAGTCTAGGAAATTAAGACGACATGAATTGAACTATGCAACACATGATCTAGAATTGCTTGCTGTTGTTCATGCATTGAAACATTGGCGTCATCTTTTGCTTGGTGTCAAATTTTAATTGCGTACTGATCATCAAAGTTTGAAGTATATTTTCACGCAGCCATTGTTAAACAACAGACAAAGAAGATGGATTGAATTGCTAGCTGAGTATGACTTTGATTTGAAGTATTTGTGTGAAAAAGAAAATAAAGTTGCACATGCATTGAGTCGTAGGCCCATGTGTAATTTGTTGACTGTTGTGCGATCCAATTTGATTGATGAGATACATGCCAAAGTTGAAAATGATTCTTTTTACATGCCTATTTTGAAATTCTTGCGTGAGATGTATGAAAATAGATATCACTTGTATAAGGGAAATCTGTATTGTTATGACCGCTTGTGTATTCCTGCAAATTCTTCTTTTAAGAGTGAAATTCTGCATGAGTGTCATAATTCACCTTTTTTCTGGTCATCCTGGATTAAATAAGACATATGAAAATATTAAAACCTTATTCTTTTGGCCGCGTATGAAATTGGATGTTAAGAATTATGTGTGTGAGTGCTTTCAATGTCAACAAGTTAAGATTGAGCATAAGAGGATGCCTGGTGACCTTCAACCCTTAGACATTCCTTTACAGAAGTGGGAGTGTATATCCATGGACTTTATCATTAGACTTCCTACTACTCGTGGAGGGTATGATTCGATCTTTCTGGTGGTAGATAGACTCACAACACAAGCTCTTTTCTTTCCTGTAAAAATAATTTATACTGCATTGACCATTGCATACTTGTTTATGAAAGAGATATTTCGTTTGCATGGCATGCCCAAGAGCATAGTGTCTGACAGAGATTCTAAGTTCACTTCTCATTTCTGGAGAGCGACTTTTGACTCTATAGGTACCCAGTTACGCATGTCTAATGCTTTCCATCCTCAAAACGATGCGGAAACGGAGAGGGTGAATCGTATTTTAGAAGATATGTTACGAATGTATGTCAATGAAAACCAATCTAATTGGAATGAATATTTGCCTTTGCTTGAATTTGCATACAACAGTTCATATCATTCATCTATTAGGATGACTCCGTTTGAGGCAATGTATGGCTATAACTGTCCCACACCTATAAATTTTCTTAGCTCGAGGAATAAGGTAGAACTGTCACGTGAGATGCTTGAGAAAATGGATAACGAGTTGGCCAAAATCAGGGAGAATATTAGAGAATCTCAAAAGAGACATAAATTGTATTATGGCAAGAAACATCGTGTTGTGGAGTATGAAACTGGTGATATGGTTTTTTAACGGTTATTCCTGAGAAGTCTCATTTGATTCTTGGAAATGATAGAAGATTGTCTCCACGATTTGTTGGTCCATTTAAAATTTTGAAGCGCATTGGTTCATTAGCTTACAAATTGGAATTGCCTTCTCATGTTAAAGTGCATCATGTATTCTATGTGAGTTTATTGAAAAAGTATGTTCCTAATGTGCATCATGTTTTAGAGGATAACTCTATGTTGAAAGATGACGGACCATTGACTGTAGAATCAGACTTAGTACTAGATAGGCATTTTAAACATATGAGAAATAGAGACATTGTGGAAGTTTTGGTTAAGTGGCAGAACTATCCAGTAGAGGATGCATCATGGGTTGATCTTAGTGTTTTGCATAGAGAATTTTTCTCTCTTTACACCAACTCGTGGGACAGTTATAGCCATACATTGCCTCAAACGGAGTCATCCTAATAGATGAATGATATGAACTGTTGTATGCAAATTCAAGCAAAGGCAAATATTCATTCCAATTAGATTGGTTTTCATTGACATACATTCGTAACATATCTTCTAAAATACGATTCACCCTCTCCGTTTCCGCATCGTTTAATTTGAGGATGGAAAGCATTAGACATGCGTAACTGGGTACCTATAGAGTCAAAAGTCGCTCTCCAGAAATGAGAAGTGAACTTAGAATCTCTGTCAGACACTATGCTCTTGGGCATGCCATGCAAACGAAATATCTCTTTCATAAACAAGTATGCAATGGTCAATGCAGTATAAATTATTTTTACAGGAAAGAAGTGAGCTTGTGTTGTGAGTCTATCTACCACCAGAAAGATCGAATCATACCCTCCACGAGTAGTAGGAAGTCTAATGATAAAGTCCATGGATATACACTCCCACTTCTGTAAAGGAATGTCTAAGGGTTGAAGGTCACCAGGCATCCTCTTATGCTCAATCTTAACTTGTTGACATTGAAAGCACTCACACACATAATTCTTAACATCCAATTTCATACGCGGCCAAAAGAATAAGGTTTTAATATTTTCATATGTCTTATTTAATCCAGGATGACCAGAAAAAAGGTGAATTATGACACTCATGCAGAATTTCACTCTTAAAAGAAGAATTTGCAGGAATACACAAGCGGTCATAACAATACAGATTTCCCTTATACAAGTGATATCTATTTTCATACATCTCACGCAAGAATTTCAAAATAGGCATGTAAAAAGAATCATTTTCAACTTTGGCATGTATCTCATCAATCAAATTGGATCGCACAACAGTCAACAAATTACACATGGGCCTACGACTCAATGCATGTGCAACTTTATTTTCTTTTTCACACAAATACTTCAAGTCAAAATCATACTCAGCCAACAATTCAATCCATCTTCTTTGTCTGTTGTTTAGCAATGGCTGCGTGAAAATATACTTCAAACTTTGATGATCAGTACGCAATTAAAATTTGACACCAAGCAAAAGATGACGCCAATGTTTCAATGCATGAACAACAGCAAGCAATTCTAGATCATGTGTTGCATAGTTCAATTCATGTCGTCTTAATTTCCTAGACTCATATGCAAGCACTCTTCCTTCTTGTGTCAAAACACACCCTAGTTGTTCACCACTAGCATCACATGACACAACAAACGGTTTGCCCATCTGAGGAACTTTCAAAACACAATTTTCTGCTATTTTAGCCTTCAAGGTCTCAAAAGCAGTCTCATAGGTAGAAGTCCACACAAAACCCTTGTCTTTCTTGGTCAATTCGGTCAAAGGACTTGCTATCTTAGAGAAATCTTTAATGTGTGCTCTCTCATATTGTGCTAGACCCATAAAGCTTCTTACATCTCTTACTAACATAGTCTTAACTTTATCAAGATCAATGTGAATCCCCTCTTTAGAAATCACTCTTCCCAATTACACAATCTGATTCTTTGCAAAAGAATACTTACTTGCTTTGGCATACAATTTATGTTCACGCAAAACCTCAAATATTTTCTTTAAGTGCAATGCATGATCTTCTTTATTCGTAGAATACACAAAATATTATCCAAGAATACCAGAATGAAGTCCTCAAGATACGGGTGAAAAATATTATTCATTAAGCGCATGAAAGTTGTTGGTGCATTAGTTAAACCAGAAGCAAGAACTCTAAATTCATAATGTCCATAACGTGTACGAAAAGAAATCTTTGGAATGTCCTCGGCCTTGATACGGATTTGATGGTAGCCAGAACGAAGGTCAACCTTTGAAAATATTGGGGCACCACTCAAATGACTAAGCAGTTCATCTATGTGAGGAAGAGGATATTTGTTCTTAATGGTCTTTTTTTGTTTAATCCCCTTTAGTCGATGCATAACCTATATGTACCATCCCTTTTCTTTTGGAATAACACAGGACTACCCCAAGGAGATATACTAGGTTTAATGAAACCCTTTTTCAAAAGATCATCAAGTTGTATCTTGAACTCTTTAAGCTCATCAATATTGATCCTATATGGAGATCTGGAATAAGGTGTCACTCCTGGATATAGATCTATGGCATGGTCTACCGCTCTAGGCGGAGGTATACCAGGAAGATCATCCGGAATACATCCTTAACTTCATGTAAGAGATCCTCAATAAATTCTCGATTTGTCTCTTTATATTTATCCACAGATTCTCTTTAATCTCATTAGCAAACACAAGCAACGTCTCACACAAGCAAACACAAGCAACGTCTCACACTCTTATCTAAGTCACCTTATCAATTCCATTGCCAAAACTAGATTTAGAATCTCTTTCTTTCCACAAAGAGCGTGACTTATCATCATCAAATGATTAAAGATATATTTTTCTTTCTTAACAATCAATCAAAACATGATTTTCAATTATCTAATTGATACCAATGATAACATCATGCATATCAATGTTTATGTTATAGAAATCATCTTTATGATTTCAACTCTTCAAAGAAAAAAAAACAAATTTTCTACTAACTCTTTCGTGGAACTATTATTACCACTAGTTAAGTCCACAAGTCTTTTAACTTCTCGATTTAATTTCAAGACTAATATTTGAAGTTCTTAAAGTCGAAAAGAATGTAGCAGGGCATATCTTTCGTTAACACGATTTGAAAGATTGTTGAATAGTCTATTAAATAGAGCTTATACGAATGAGTTGAAATATTAAAAGAGAACATATATTCTTTTTTTTTAAATAATACACTAAAGACGGATTTGATAAAGCTTAATGAATAACAGATAGTCTGTTTATGAACAGTAAAATTGAGATTTTTATTAATATCAATGTTTTATATTTATGTGTTTTAGCTTAAAATGCATGGGTAGGCTTAAAATAAGTTGTAAAAGTAGTGGATACCCAAAAATAGAGGTTTTATGAGTCGCGACCTAAAAATTTCGTTTTTAGCCAAACAAAAACGTTTTTTGCAATTCTGTCCGCGTGGCGTTGTAGACCAGACCTATTCCCGTCGTTTTGAGTACCTGGATCGCTCTGTTCTGAGTTCGATTGTAAAAGTTATGATGAAAACAAACAAAAGACAGCAGCAGTGTAATGTACACAGGGACAGACAGACCTACAACATCATACACTTCTCCCTGCTATCAACCAAGAAGTGGATTGTTTCTTCATGGTAGAGTATGGCAATTGAGATTATGAAGGTATATAATTATGTCTTTTACTTTGATTATCATGTTGAATTGGTTGCACGAGTATGTTCTTTTGGCTATTTTGTAGGCGATGATGAAATCAATGTGTGAAACACGATCTGTGCAAAGTGTCATGATAGAAATCTAACCTTTACGGATCGCTTAGCGATCACGTTCTTATATTATTCTCGCAGGTATACTTGGTACGAAAATCGTGCAGGCTTTTCAAGGAAAAGAAGGATAAAAGCACGACGAGTGGTGCGTTTGGGGATCATTCACCGATCTCTTTTTCTGCGAGTGCGAGTGCGAGTGCGAGTGAGAGTGAGAGTGAGAGTGCGAGTGTGAGTGCGAGTGAGACGCTGCATGCAAGCGAACTGAAGCTCGGGGGTGGTCGGGAGGTTCGAGCTCCGTACAACGGAGTGCGCCCATATATTTTGCTCCTCTGTTGTATCAAAACTCTACAAAGATTCATCAATACAAATATCTCTTTCTCTATCTTTTGGTATCGATCTCTATTATTCGGTTCCCATGACAATTGGTATCAGAGCAAGCGGTTGATTCTGGACATAAAAGGATACGAGAGGAGGATGAAGGAGCAAGAAGACCTGATTCGGCGACTATGAGAAGATCTGAAAATTGCAAATCAGGAGTGTGTTGAGGCTCTACGGGACAAAGCAGCACGAGAGCTTGATATCTATGTAGACCTTGATGGCCAACATGAAGGTGAAAACCATGCTAATCCACCTGGAAACAATAATCATCGTGGTGGCACTGGGGTACCGCCAAAAGAAACAATGACGATATGGGAGAAGCGACAACCAAATCATTCTTAACGAAGGCTAAGCTTAAAGAGTTTGATGGCATAAGAAAGATATGCGAAGATTTAGAAGCGTGGATTGAAGAACTCAAAGATTGGGATTATACTTTCAATATCGAGAACACGACCACGAGACTTTCGAATGCTCGAGCAAGGTGATCGATAAGACAATACGTACCAAGATGGCTCAATTGGAGACTTTTGGCGATGCGTACGATAAAGGTAAGTCATCTACCCCTTCTTTGTGATGTTTTATGTCTTTGATACGTCCTTTGAAAGCTTCTGTGAGATCGAATTTATGCATAGAAGTCGAGATTAAAATTTGAATTTCTTAATTGATTTGGATAGTATTCATTGCTTCTTATCGTCTAAATTGATTGAGAAATTAAACTTGAAATTAAATCGAGAAGTTAAAAGTCTTGTGGATTTAACTAATGGTAATAATAGTTTCACGAAAGAGTTAGTAGAAATTTTTATTTTTTTTCTTTGAAGAGTCGAAATCATAAAGAGAATTTCTATAACATAAACATTGATATGCATGATGTTATCATTGGTATCAATTAGATCATTGAAAATCATGTTTTGATTGATTGTTAAGAAAGAAAAATATATCTTTAATCATTTGATGATGATAAGTCACACTCTTTGTGGAAAGAAAGAGATTCTAAATCTAGTTTTGGCAATGGAATTGATAAGGTGACTTAGATAAGAGTGTGAGACGTTGCTTGTGTTTGCTAATGAGATTAAAGAAGAATCTGGGGATAAACATAAAGAGACAAATCCAAAATTTATAGAGGATCTCTTACATGAATTTAAGGATGTGTTTCCGGACGATCTTCCTGGTATGCCTCCGCCTTGAGCGGTAGACCACGCCATAGATCTATATCCAGGAGCAACACCTTATTCAAGGGCTCCATACAGGTTCAATATTGATGAGCTTAAAGAGCTCAAGATACAACTTGATGACCTTTTGAAAAAGGGTTTCATTAAACCTAGTGTATCTCCTTGGGGCAGTCCTTTGTTATTCCAAAAGAAAAAGGATGGTACATATAGGTTATGCATTGATTACAGGGGGTTAAACAAACAGACCATTAAGAACAAATATCCTCTTCCTCACATAAATGAATTGCTTAGCCATTTGAGTGGTGCCACAATATTTTCAAAGGTTGATCTTCGTTCTAGCTACCATCAAATCCGCATTAAGGTCGAGGACATCCCAAAGACTGCTTTTCGTACACGTTATGGGCATTATGAATTTACAGTTCTTGCTTCTGGTTTGACTAATGCACCAGCAACTTTCATGTGCTTAATGAATAATATTTTTCACCCGTACCTTGATGACTTCATTCTGGTATTCTTGGATGATATTTTTGTGTATTCTAAGAATGAAGAAGATCATGCATTGCACTTAAAGAAAACATTTGAGGTTTTGCGTGAACATAAATTGTATGCCAAAGCAAGTAAGTGTACTTTTGCAAAGGATCAGATTGTGTATTTGGGAAGAGTGATTTCTAAAGAGGGGATTCACATTGACCTTGACAAAGTTAAGACTATTGTGGAGTGGCCAACGCCAAAGTCATTAAGGGATGTGAGAAGCTTTATGGGTCTAGCACAATATGAGAGAGCACACATTAAAGATTTCTCTAAGATAGCAAGACCTTTGACCGAATTGACCAAGAAAGACAAGGGTTTTGTGTGGACTTCTACCTCTGAGACTGCTTTTGAGACCTTGAAGGCTAAAATAGCAGAAAATTGTGTTTTGAAAGTTCCTGAGATGGACAAACCATTTGTTGTGTCATGTGATGCTAGTGGTGAACAACTAGGGTGTGTTTTGACACAAGAAGGAAGAGTGGTTGCATATGAGTCTAGGAAATTAAGATGACATGAATTGAACTATGCAACACATGATCTAGAATTGCTTGTTGTTGTTCATGCATTGAAACATTGGCGTCATCTTTTGCTTGGTGTCAAATTTGAATTGCGTACTGATCATCAAAGTTTGAAGTATATTTTCACACAGCCATTGTTAAACAACAGACAAAGGAGATGGATTGAATTGTTGGCTGAGTATGATTTTGACTTGAAGTATTTGTGTGGGAAAGAAAATAAAGTTGCAGATGCATTGAGTCGTAGGCCCATGTGTAATTTGTTGACTGTTGTGCGATCCAATTTGGTTGATGAGATACATGCTGAAGTTGAAAACGATTCTTTTTACATGCCTATTTTGAAATTCTTGCGTGAGAATATTGGTGAGATGTATGAGAACAGATATCACTTGTATAAGGGAAATCTGTATTATTATGACCGCTTGTGTATTCCTGCAAATTCTGCTTTTAAGAGTCAAATTCTGCATGAGTGTCATAACTCACCTTTTTCTGGTCATCCTGGATTGAGTAAGACATATGAAAAGATTAAAAGTTCATTCTTTTGGCCACGTATGAAATTGGATGTTAAGAATTATGTGCGTGAATGCTTTCAATGTCAACAAGTTAAAATTGAACATAAGAGGATGCCTGGTGACCTTCAACCCTTAGACATTCCTTTACAGAAGTGGGAGTCTATATCCATGGACTTTATTATTAGACTTCCTACTACTCGTGGAGGGTATGACTCGATCTTGTTGGTAGTAGATAGACTCAAGAAACAGGCTCACTTCTTTCCCGTGAAAATAACTGATACTGCTTTGACCATTGCACGCTTGTTTGTGAAAGAGATATTTCGTTTGCATAGCATGCCCAAGAGCATAGTGTCTGACAGAGATTCTAAGTTCACTTCACATTTCTGGAGAGCGACTTTTGACTCTATAGGTACCCAGTTACGCATGTCTACTGCTTTTCATCCTCAAACCGATGGGGAAATGGAGAGAGTGAATCGTATTTTAGAAGATATGTTACGAATGTATGTCAATGAAAACCAATCTAATTGGAATGAATATTTGCTTTTGGTTGAATTTGCATACAACAATTCATATCATTCATCTATTAGGATGACTCCGTTTGAGGCAATGTATGGCTATCGAGGAATAAGGTAGAACTCTCACGTGAGATGCTTGAGAAAATGGATAGCGAGTCGGCCAAAATCAGGGGGAATATTAGAGAATCTCAAAAGAGACATAAACCGTATTATGACAAGAAACATCGTGTTGTGGAGTATGAAACTGGTGATATGGTTTTTTAAAGGTTATTCTTGAGAAGTCTCATTTGATTCTTGGAAATGATAGAAGATTGTCTCCACGATTTGTTGGTCCATTTAAAATTTTGAAGCGCATTGGTTCATTAGCTTACAAATTGGAATTGCCTTCTCATGTTAAAGTGCATCATGTATTCTATGTGAGTTTATTGAAAAAGTATGTTCTGAATGTGCATCGTGTTTTAGAGGACAACTCTAAGTTGAAAGATGACGGACCATTGACTATAGAATCAGACTTAGTACTAGATGGCATTTTAAACATATGAGAAATAGAGACATTGTGGAAGTTTTGGTTAAGTGGCATAACTATCCAGTAGAGGATGCATCATGGGTTGATCTTAGTGTTTTGCAAAGAGAATTTTTCTCTCTTTAAACCAACTCTGAGGACAGAGTTAATTTTGATAAGGGGAGAATGTAATAGGACTAATATTTGAAGTTCTTAAAGTCGAAAAGAATGTAGCAGGGCATATCTTTCGTTAACACGATTTGAAAGATTGTTGAATAGTCTATTAAATAGAGCTTATACGAATGAGTTGAAATATTAAGAGAGAACATATATTCTTTTTTTTTAAATAATACACTAAAGACGGATTTGATAAAGATTAATGAATAACAGATAGTCTGTCTATGAACAGTAAAATTGAGATTTTTATTAATATCAATGTTTTATATTTATGTGTTTTAGCTTAAAATGCATGGGTAGGCTTAAAATAAGTTGTAAAAGTAGTGGATACCCAAAAATAGAGGTTTTATGAGTCGCGACCTAAAAGTTGCGTTTTTAGCCAAACAAAAACGTTTTTTGCAATTCTGTTCGCGCTGCGTTGTAGACCAGACTTATTCCCGTCGTTTTGAGTACCTGGATTGCTATGCTCTGAGTTCGTTTGTAAAAGTTATGATAAAAACAAACAGAAGGCAGCAACAGTGTAATGTACACAGGGACAGACAGACCTACAACATCATACAGTTCTCCCTGCTATCAACCAAGAAGTGGATTGTTTCTTCATGGTAGAGTATGGCAATTGAGATTATGAAGGTATATAATTATGTCTTTTACTTTGATTATCATGTTGAATTGGTTGCACGAGTATGTTCTTTTGGCTATTTTATAGGCGATGATGAAATCAATGTGTGAAACACGATCTGTGCAAAGTGTCATGATAGAAATCTAACCTTTACGGATCGCTTAGCGATCACGTTCTTATATTATTCTCGCAGTTATACTTGGTACGAAAATCGTGCAGGCTTTTCGAGGAAAGGAAGGATAAAAGCACGACGGGTGGTGCGTTTGGGGATCATTCAACGATCTCTTTTTCTGCGAGTGCGAGTGCGAGTGAGAGTGAGAGTGAGAGTGAGAGTGAGAGTGCGAGTGCGAGTGCGAGTGCGAGTGAGACGCTGCATGCAAGCGAACTGAAGCTCGGGGGTGGTCGGGAGGTTCGAGCTCCGTACAACGGAGTGCGTCCATATATTTTGCTCCTCTGTTGTATCAAAACTCTACAAAGATTCATCAATACAAAGATCTCTTTCTCTATCTTTTGGTATCGATCTCTATTATTCGGTTCCCATGACAAATAAACTCACATAGAATACATGATGCACTTTAACATGAGAAGACAATTCCAATTTGTAAGCTAATGAACCAATGCGCTTCAAAATTTTAAATGGACCAACAAATCGTGGAGACAATCTTCTATCATTTCCAAGAATCAAATGAGACTTCTCAGGAATAACCTTTAAAAAACCATATCACCAGTTTCATACTCCACAACACGATGTTTCTTGTCATAATACGGTTTATGTCTCTTTTGAGATTCTCTAATATTCCCCCTGATTTTGGTCGAATCGCTATCCATTTTCTCAAGCATCTCACGTGAGAGTTCTACCTTATTCCTCGATAGCCATACATTGCCTCAAACGGAGTCATCCTAATAGATGAATGATATGAACTGTTTTATGCAAATTCAACCAAAAGCAAATATTCATTCCAATTAGATTGGTTTTCATTGACATACATTCGTAACATATCTTCTAAAATACGATTCACTCTCTCCGTTTCCGCATCGTTTTGAGGATGGAAAGCATTAGACATGCGTAACTGGGTACCTATAGAGTCAAAAGTCGCTCTCCAGAAATGAGAAGTGAACTTAGAATCTCTATTAGACACTATGCTCTTGAGCATGCCATGCAAACGAAATATCTCTTTCATAAACAAGTATGCAATGGTCAAAGCAGTATCAGTTATTTTCACGGGAAAGAAGTGAGCCTGATTTGTGAGTCTATCTACTACCACAAAGATCGAGTCATACCCTCCACGAGTAGTAGGAAGTCTAATAATAAAGTCTATGGATATAGACTCCCACTTCTGTAAAGGAATGTCTAAGGGTTGAAGGTCACCAGGCATCCTCTTATGTTCAATTTTAACTTGTTGACATTGAAAGCATTCACGCACATAATTCTTAACATCCAATTTCATACGTGGCCAAAAGAATGAACTTTTAATCTTTTCATATGTCTTACTCAATCCAGGATGACCAGAAAAAGGTGAGTTATGACACTCATGCAGAATTTGACTCTTAAAAGCAGAATTTGCAGGAATACGCAAGCGGTCATAATAATACAGATTTCCCTTATACAAGTGATATCTGTTCTCATACATCTCACCAATATTCTCACGCAAGAATTTCAAAATAGGCATGTAAAAAGAATCGTTTTCACCTTCGGCATGTATCTCATCAACCAAATTGGATCGCACAACAGTCAACAAATTACACATGGGCCTACGACTCAATGCATGTGCAACTTTATTTTCTTTCCCACACAAATACTTCAAGTCAAAATCATACTCAGCCAACAATTCAATCCATCTCCCTTGTCTGTTGTTTAACAATGGCTGTGTGAAAATATACTTCAAACTTTGATGATCAGTACGCAATTCAAATTTGACACCAAGCAAAAGATGACGCCAATGTTTCAATGCATGAACAACAGCAAGCAATTCTAGATCATGTGTTGCATAGTTCAATTCATGTCATCTTAATTTCCTAGACTCATATGCAACCACTCTTCCTTCTTGTGTCAAAACACACCCTAGTTGTTCACCACTAGCATCACATGACACAACAAATGGTTTGTCCATCTCAGGAACTTTCAAAACACAATTTTCTGCTATTTTAGCCTTCAAGGTCTCAAAAGCAGTCTCAGAGGTAGAAGTCCACACAAAACCCTTGTCTTTCTTGGTCAATTCGGTCAAAGGACTTGCTATCTTAGAGAAATCTTTAATGTGTGCTCTCTCATATTGTGCTAGACCCATAAAGCTTCTCACATCCCTTAATGACTTTGGTGTTGGCCACTCCACAATAGTCTTAACTTTGTCAAGGTCAATGTGAATCCCCTCTTTAGAAATCACTCTTCCCAAGTACACAATCTGATCCTTTGCAAAAGTACACTTACTTGCTTTGGCATACAATTTATGTTCACGCAGAACCTCAAATGTTTTCTTTAAGTGCAATGCATGATCTTCTTCATTCTTAGAATACACAAAAATATCATCCAAGAATACCAGAATGAAGTCATCAAGATACAGGTGAAAAATATTATTCATTAAGCACATGAAAGTTGCTGGTGCATTAGTCAAACCAAAAGCAAGAACTGTAAATTCATAATGCCCATAACGTGTACGAAAAGCAGTCTTTGGAATGTCCTCGATCTTAATGCAGATTTGATGGTAGCCAGAACGAAAATCAACCTTTGAAAATATTGTGGCACCACTCAAATGACTAAGCAGTTCATCTATGTGAGGAAGAGGATATTTGTTCTTAATGGTCTGTTTGTTTAATCCCCTATAGTCGATGTATAACCTATATGTACCATCCTTTTTCTTTTGGAATAACACAGGACTGCCCCAAGGAGATACACTAGGTTTAATGAAACCCTTTTTCAAAAGGTCATCAAGTTGTATCTTGAGCTCTTTAAGCTCATCAATATTGAACCTGTATGGAGCCCTTGAATAAGGTGTTGCTCCTGGATATAGATCTATGGCGTGGTCTACCGCTCAAGGCGGAGGCATACCAAGAAGATCGTCCGGAAACACATCCTTAAATTCATGTAAGAGATCCTCTATAAATTCTGGATTTGTCTCTTTATGTTTATCCCCAGATTCTTCTTTAATCTCATTAGCAAACACAAGCATCATCTCACACTCTTATCTAAGTCACCTTATCAATTCCATTGCCAAAACTAGATTTAGAATCTCTTTCTTTCCACAAAGAGTGTGACTTATCATCATCAAATGATTAAAGATATATTTTTCTTTCTTAACAATCAATCAAAACATGATTTTCAATGATCTAATTGATACCAATGATAACATCATGCATATCACTGTTTATGTTATAGAAATCATCTTTATGATTTCGACTCTTCAAAGAAAAAAAATAAAAATTTCTACTAACTCTTTCGTGAAACTATTATTACCACTAGTTAAATCCACAAGTCTTTTAACTTCTCGATTTAATTTCAAGTTTAATTTCTCAATCAATTTAGACGATAAGAAGCAATGAATACTATCCAAATCAATTAAGAAATTCAAATTTTAATCTCAACTTCTACGCATAAATTCGATCTCATAGAAGCTTTCAAAGGACGTATCAAAGACATAAAACATCACAAAGAAGGGGTAGATGACTTACCTTTATCGTACGCATCGCCAAAAGTCTCCAATTGAGCCATCTTGGTACGTATTGTCTTATCGATCACCTTGCTCGAGCATTCGAAAGTCTCGTGGTCGTGTTCTCGATATTGAAAGTATAATCCCAATCTTTGAGTTCTTCAATCCACGCTTCTAAATCTTCGAATATCTTTCTTATGCCATCAAACTCTTTAAGATTAGCCTTCGTTAAGAATGATTTGGTTGTCGCTTCTCCCATATCGTCATCGTTTCTTTTGGCGGTACCCCAGCGCCGCCACGATGATTATTGTTTCCAGGTGGATTAGCATGGTTTTCACCTTCATGTTGGCCATCAAGGTCTACATAGATATCAAGCTCTCGTGCTGCTTTGCCCCGTAGAGCCTCAACACACTCCCGATTTGCAATTTTCAGATCTTCTCATAGTCGCCGAATCAGGTCTTCTTGCTCCTTCATCCTCCTCTCGTATCCTTCCATGTCCAGAATCAACCGCTTGCTCTGATACCAATTGTCACGGGAACAGAATAACAGAGATAGACAGCAAAAAAGAGGAAGAAATCTTTGTATTGATAGTGTTTGATACAACAGAGAAGCAAAATATATATGGGCGCACTCTGTTGTACGGAGCTCGAACCTCCCGACCACCCCCGAGCTTCAATTCGCTTGCATGCAGCGTCTCACTCGCACTCGCACTCGCACTCACACTCTCACTCTCACTCTCACTCGCACTCGCACTCGCACTCGCACTCGCAGAAGAGAGAATGGTGAATGATCCCCAAACGCACCACCCGTCGTGCTTTTATCCTTCTTTTCCTCGAAAAGCCTGCACGATTTTCGTACCAAGTATACCTGCGAGAATAATATAAGAACGTGATCGCTAAGCGATCCATAAAGGTTAGATTTCTATCATGACACTTTCCCAGATCCTGTTTCACACATTGATTTCTGCATCGCCTACAAAATAGCCAAAAGAACATACTCGTGCAACCAATTCAACATGATAATCGAAGTAAAAAAACATAATTATATACCTTCATAATCTCAATTGTCATACTCTACCATGAAGAAACAATCCACTTCTTGGTTGATAGCAGGGAGAACTGTATGATGTTGTATGTCTGTCTGTCCCTGTGTACACTACAATGTTGCTGCTTTCTGTTTGTTTTCATCATAACTTTTATAAACGAACTCAGAACAGATTAATCCAGGTACTCAAAACGACGGGAATAGGTCTGGTCTACAAGGCAACGCGGACAGAATTGCGAAAAACATCTCTGTTTGGCTAAAAAAGCAACTTTTAGGTCGCGACTCATAAAAGCTCTATTTTTGGATCTCCGCTACTTTTTCAACTTATTTTAAGTCTACCCATGTATTTTAAGCTAAAACACATAAATATAAAATATTGACATTAATAAAAATCTCAATTTTACTGTTCATAGACAGACTATCTGTTATTCATTAATCTTTATCAAATCCTTTTTTTGGTGTATTATTTTAAAAAAAAGAATATATGTTCTCTCTTGATATTTCAACTCATTCGTATAAGCTCTATTTAATAGACTATTCAACAATCTTTCAAATCGTGTTAACGAAAGATATGCCCTGCTACATTCTTTTCGACTTTAAGAACTTCAAATATTAGTCCTATTACAAGGATGATATGGACACTTTCCTTGCTAGTGTCAAGGATATCAATGAGCAGCTTATTTCTGCAGGTGAAGTCATTTCAGACAGTTCCCTTGTGCAGACTGTTCTTGATGCCTTACTAGATTCCTACCAGACTTTTGCTAGTACTTGGAGACTGATGACCCAAGGAAATCCAGAAGTTGTCAAGTTTGATGCATTATGCACATTGTTGTTGCAAGAGTCACTGTCCACAAAAAACAGGACTAGACAGCGTGCAGTTGAAGAGGCTTTTATTGCTTCTCAAAGAAAGGGTGGTAACAACAATGCAGCCACTTCTTATGGTTCTGCTGCGAGTGGCAAAAATTATGTTCCTAATGCTTCTGCTGGCAGCAATTCGTCTGGAAATTCTGGTGATAAGGGCAAAAAGAAGATGCGTTGCCATTATTGTAAAGCCAATGGATCACTTGATCAAGTCGTGTCCTAAGTTGAAGGCCAAAGAGGCTAAGAAGAAAGAGGGTGGTTCCACTGCAAATGCTGGTTCCACTACAAATGCATCCATTGTTGAGTCTTCTGTGAAAGGAGACTGTGTTGCTGATGTTGATGCAGAATGGGCTTTTAATGCAGAGTGCACTTACAATCTTGCTGTCCATGATGCATGCTTGTCAGTTGCTGCAGATTCACATGTGTGGTATTTCGACAGTGGTGCTACAAAGCACATTACCTCACATCGTGAATTGTTTACCTCTCTCGAGTCTGTCCCTCATGGGAATTCTGTCACTTGTGCCAACAACGCCTCTTATCCAGTTCAGGGAGTTGGAAAGATTGTGCTCACTGCTCACTGCTACCTGGGATCAAGAAGAATCTCTTGTCTGTATCCGCACTTGCTAGACTTGGACTTGTAGTCAAATTTGTGGATGACAGATGTACAGTTCATGATCTCAGTTTTGGTGATGAAATTGTTGCATCTGGGCTTTTGTGCCGTGGGCTGTATAAGCTCACTTTGTATGAAAAGTGTGGACAAAATTTTGCAAATGCTGTTGTAGATTCAAAGGCTATTTCAGATGCAAAACTTTGGCATGCACGTTTTGGTCATCTGAATTTTGCCAGTTTGCTGCGTTTGCAGAAATCTGACATGGTTGCTTCTTTGCCACCTCTTGAAGCACCTGTCAAACATGTTTGTGAAGGCTGTATTTTGGGTAAGATGCAACGTTCTAAATTTCCAAAGGATGGTTTAGTTCGGGTCACATGCAGGTTGCAACTTGTGCATAGTGATGTTTGTGGGCCCATGCAAACTCCGTCCTTGGGCAATTACCTGTACTTCGTGACTTTCATTGATGATTACTCTAGGCATGCCGCTTAAAGCGAAGTCCGAAGTTTTTATGTGCTTCAAACAATTTCTGGCTATGGCTGAAAATGTCTCGAAATGTACTATGGGCACCCTCCGTTCAATCGAGGGGGGGAGTATATGTCTCATGAATTTAATGCATTTCTGGCTAGTCGTGGGATAAAACACCAATGTACAGTGCCTTATACACCTCAGCAAAATGGTGTTGCTGAGAGGAAAAACAGGTCACTGACGGAAATGGCATGATGTATGGTCAAAAGTCAAGCTTTACCGCATTCTTTTTGGCTTGAGGCCATCATGTGTGCCACTTATGTACTTAACAGGTGTCCTACAAAAGCTTTGCAGTCTATTACTCCATATGAATCATGGCATGATAGAAAGCCTTCTATTGAGCACATGCGTGTTTTTGGCTGTTTGGCATATGCTTTGGTGCCACAAGTGCAGCGTAGAAAATTGGATGATAAGGCTGTCAAATGTATTTTTGTTGGTTATAGTGTTGAAAGCAAAGGTTACAGGTTGTATCATCCGCAAACAAAACGTATTCTGGTTTCTCGGGATGTAGTGTTTGTGGAAGATTCTGTTCAGCCCTTGCTGTCATGTACTAGAGACAGTAATGTAAGCTCACAGGACATTTATGACACTTTGTTGCCTCTTTTCAGTGGTGGAAATACGAATGTAAGTTCCAATGAGGCAAATGTACAGCCTATGGGGGTTTCTGAAAATGTTTTAGATCAGCCTATTACTGATGCAGATGTACATGATGTACTTGATGAGGAAAGGGCTGAAAATGAGCAGGCTAGAGGTATGCCAAAATGGCTGGTGCACATTTTGCGTGAAAGTAAATTGGATGCACCTTTGTCTAGTCGTACTCGTTCAGGCTCTCGCCATGCATCTTATGCATCAGATTGTTATGCTTTGGCTGTGTCTAGTTTACATGATGTTGAGGAGCCTCTGTCTTTTGATGAAGCACAGAATTCAGAAAATTGGATGGCTGCCATGCAATCAGAATATGATGCACTTATAGAAAATGACACATGGACTTTATGTGATTTGCCTCCTGGCAAAAAGGCCATTGGTACGAAGTGGGTTTATAAGTTGAAACGCAAGCCGGATGGTGAGATCGATCTCCATAAGGCTCGACTTGTTGCAAAGGGTTATGCACAGCAAAAAGGCATGGATTATGAAGAGACTTTTGCTCCCACTTGTCGTATGACTACTGTGCGTTTTCTATGTGCATTGGCAGCTCATTTTGGTTGGGATGTACATCAATCAGACATTGTTACTGCTTTCTTGAATGGTGACATATTTGAGGAAGTTTATGTAACGCAGCCTCGCGGTTTTGTCGTAAAAGGACAAGAGGACAAAGTGTGCAAATGTAACAAGGCTTTGTATGGGTTGAAGCAATCTCCTCGTGCTTGGTATGAGAAAGCTGACACTCATTTGGTCAAACAAGGATTTCGTAACAGTCCAACAGAAAGCACATTGTATGTAAAGTGTGAGGGTGATGTACTTCTCATTGTGGTTCTTTATGTCGATGATTTGCTGATCACTGGACCAAATGAGAGACATATTGCTGAATTTAAGGCTGATTTGAATGCTACTTTCAAGATGAAAGATTTGGGGCTGGTGCATCATTACTTGGGTATACTTTTTAAGCAGTGTGATGGTGGTATTGCCTTGTGTCAGAAAAGTTACATAGAGACATTGCTATGTAAGTTTGGAATTGAGGATTGCAAACCTATTGCCACTCCCATGGAAACAGGTTTGAAGTTGAGTCTACATGATGCTGGTGATCCTGCTGATGTCACTCTTTACCAAACTGCTGTTGGCTGCCTCATTTATGTATGCAACACTAGGCTGGATATTCAGTTTGCAGTCTCACAGGCCAGCAGATTTATGCATAGCCCAGGGTCTAAGCATTGGCAGGCTGTCAAGAGGATTTTCCGCTACCTTAGTGGAACTTTACATCTTGGCTTGTTTTATCCCAAGGGGGGATCATTGCCGCCAGACTTACATGCTTTTTCGGACTCAGATTGGGCTGGTTGTTTTGACACGAGAGTGTCCACAAGTGGTTTTTGTTTCATGCTTGGCAGTTCATGTATATCATGGTTGAGCAAGAAGCAACCTACTGTGGCCACTTCGAGTTGTGAGGCTGAGTACAGGGCAGTCTTCACAACTACGGTTGAGTGTGTATGGCTCAGACGCCTTATGGCTGATTTGGGTGTTGGACAGGACACTGCCAACACTATCTACACTGACAGTCAGAGCGCATTGGCAGTTGCAAGGAACCCAATTTTTCATGCTCGCACAAAGCACATTCAAGTGCATTACCACTATGTCAGGGAGAGGCTCTCAGCAGGAGAGATCAGCTTTGCTTATGTGCCAACACAAGAAAACCTTTCAGATATTTTCACAAAGGCATTGTGTCGTGAGAAGCTTGAAGCTTTCCGCAAAGCTTTGGGCTTACTCCCCTTTGTGGACTGATCCTGTCCTCAGGGCATGGATCTTCCCTTTACTCATGTGCCAGCTCTCATTCACCTCATCACTCCATGGGGGGATTTGTTACCATATACATGTGGTAGTGATGTGTGTGAACACACTAGGACCGCCGGGGCTTTTTTTCCCTCTTTAGGAGGTTTTTTCCCCCGTGCATTGTATATACGCCCATCACTCTAGGGCTATCTATCTTTCCATTGCACACTAAGTAACACACTCTCTATTGTGTGCCTTGAGCTTCCTTCGTCTTCTCCAAGCTGTGTGTGTTTCTCTGCAACCCTAATTCCAACAGTGAACACCTCACAAGGGAAAGGACGGCGAGCAAAGCCGGAGCTCGCGAGGCACTACAGCGAGGAGGGGCAGCTTGACACGCACCTACAGAGGGCATTCTCTCTCTCTCTCTCTCTCTTTCTCTCTCTCTCTCGCTCTTTCTCTTCCTGCAGGGTGAGGTCGGGTAGTGTCTTTGCACGCCAGATAGATCAGGGTGGTGCAGGTGAGCTGGGATGCAATGTACGAGTCCAATGTTGCTAGGAAGGAGGGAATAGAGCAGCCTATGCATCATACAACTCTCTCTGTGAGTAGCTTGACGATAATGACGGCACAAGGTGAGGAGCACGTGCAGAATAAGAGGCACGGCAGGAGGTGAGGCGCAATGATAGGGTGAGGCAAAGATGGAGCAATGTGTTCTCCTGGTTGGCAATGATAGGATGAGGCGGAGATGGAGCAACACGACCGCTGCGGGGAGGGGGGTGTGTACAGGTCCAGATGGTTGTCGCATGAGAATGCGCTGCAATGACTTTTGCTCCAAGTTCAAGATTCGTTTTGGAATCTCAGCATCAAAATTATTAATAGACGAGGGTAGAACTAGGATTTTGTACGGTATTGAGGGCTCTTAAGATGAAGTTGTTCATGAAGTTTTGACAAAGATGCCTTTACTTGTGACCTAATTAGTGAATAGTTTTGTCTAGAACACTTAGAAAAAACTCTCCCTTGCCATATATGTTAGAATATACAAAAATAGGGGCACATCCATCCCAAAATCATACAAGGGTATATTGGATACTTTAAGGGGAATTTCAACAAATTAGAGGGGTATTGTGGTAATTTCCCCTTCAATTTAATAACATCTTCTGCTACACTCACATGATAGTCCCATAACCATTAAGTGAACCCCCCGCCCCGCCCGCCCCCCCAACAATTCTCTCTCTTTCTCTCTCTCTCTCTCTCTCCTCTCTCTCACACACACACACACACACACACACACACACACACACACAATAATCATGCCAAACTTAAAAACTCCACCCATTGATGAAACTTGTGATACCCATACCAAGGCACACACCACCTACCTCTCAGTAGCCACTCTTAAGGGTCTTCACCTTCTCTGCGGTCCCCAGCATGCATCCAAATGGAGCTTTCATAGTGAGTCACTCATTGTGAACTTAGTTATCATCACACCAAGGCAATCTTGTCGAAACTCTAAAAGGCCTTCCACACACACACACACCTAATGGCTCCACTTTTGTTTTTCATATAGATAGAATCCCCCAAGATCCTTTAGCATCTCCAATTAGCATGTCCATGCCGTCACCACTTAAAACCAATATTAATGAGTAGCACTTGAACTCATCACCTACATACTATGAAAACTCAACGTAAACCACTAGGCTATATGCCTACGTTGGACATCTTTTAACATCCATATGAATTCATGTATGAACAAACAACCATGCATGTTTCTTGAATAACATCAAAGATGTTTAAATATCATGCACATTCTCAAACATGTCTCCTCGATAACATATAGATACTATGTGCCATTCATGTAGCTCAAAAGCTTCCCTCCGTGTGGTATGGTCGACCCTTGGGGGGGTCACTTGTATAAATATTTATATATCACGTGGATTCAAGGACTATTTCTAAAATTATTTATCTATGTATTTTTTATAAATTCAATACACCCTTTTTTTATTTAGTCTGTATTTTTTTTTCAATTCTATTTTTGTAGTACCATTCTGTATGTGAAAATAATGAGAAAAAAATAAATTGGAGGAAAATTGTAAATATATACCCTTCAAATTTAAAAAAATTCTCATTTGCCCCCTCACAGACAAAAAATTCCCAAAGTACCCTTTGATTCCTCCAAAATACCAAAAATTACCCATCATTGACCTTGTAAACATCTTTAGAGACGAGTTTGTTTGCAACTCCTTCAAAGGAATATTGCTTCGCCCTCAGTAGGTGGCCCAAAACATCCTTTTTTGTGTTGATTAGACGAATCCAACTCAAATTCCATTTTGAGCTTCC